>NC_056747.1:286250327-286397398 GCF_019279795.1 Protopterus annectens | reverse complement strand
CCTTTGGCTTATCTACTGCTCCTAGAATTTTCACAAAATGTCTAGCTCCTGCCATTGCTTTTTTCAGGCTAATAAATATTCACATTTACCCATACTTGAATGACTGCCTAATTCTGGCAGACAGTCCGGAAAAGCTGCTCCCATACCTAGCGTTTGTAAAAGACCTACTGACCTCCCTAGGGTACACTAGCAACAAAAAGAAATCCCACCCAAAAAATTATATTCCTGGGAGCAAGCCTGGACACAGCATCCCAGATGACTTTACTTACACCAGAAAAGCAAACCTACCTGACAGCCTATTTCTCTCAACTAGCCACCAGACACCAGTTATCTGCAAGGAAAATCGTGCAAGCTCTGGGGTTCATGGCTTCTTGCATTCTACTCATTCCGTATGCCAGACTGCATATGAGGAAACTTTAGTGGTACCTAAAAAGCCTTTGGTGTCAACACTGTCAAGACCTGTAACTCTTATACCGGTGATACATTGTCTAAGGAAAAATTTTCTTTGGTGGGCTGCAGCATGCTACCACAACAAGGGACTACCCTTCTCACAGCCCCACACCACCCAGACCCTCACCACAGACGCATCAGACTATACCTGTGGTGCACACCTGGACGGCAGGTGCATACAGGGCCAATGGAGCCTGCATCAAATACATCTGCACATCAACCAAAAAGAGATGTTGGCTGTCCAGCATGCATTGACAGCTTTCAGACCCTTCCTCTCCCCAGGGGCTCTACTGATCAAAACAGACCCCTCCTCTCCCCAGGGGCTCTAGTGATCAAAACAGACCACCACTGTAATGTGATATATCAACAAGCAGGGAGGGACTTGCTCCTACCCTCTGTGCAGCTTGCCATGAACCTTTGGCACACAGCCTCAGCAATGCAACTACACCTGTTAGCACAATTCCTGCCTAAACTCTCTAGATGACAACTTAAGCAGAAATCTTTTGGACCCACAAGAGTGGCAGCTAGACCAAAGAACCTCCACCCTTGTAACTCAGAAATGGGGCACCCGAAAGTCGACCTCTTTACTTCCCACTCCAACCATCAGCTCCACAAGTTCTGCACCAGGGAGCATCACTGCAGGGCCTGGAAAGTGGATGCTGTATCCTTCCAGTGGGTCAACCTCTCAGTCTATGCATTTCCCCCACTATCTGTCATTACCAGGGTACTGCTCAAAATAAGGGAGGAAAAACTAAGGACAGTCCTGATTGCCCCAGGCTGGCCACGCCAGCACTGGTACCCACTGTTCCACAGCCTGTCACCTCTGCCACCATGGCATCTCCCTCAGATCTCAGCACTCCTGAGCCAGAGGGAAGGAGAATTCATGCATCCCCAATTGCAGACCCTCAGTTTGGCTTGTTCCCTGACCACTGTACAAGCTGTCGATCTCAGTAAACAGGTTCTAGATGTTATATGTGAGGCCAGACGCCCTAGCACTAGAAAATCTTATGCTGACAAATGGAAAAGATTATGCACCTGAATCCAGACTAAAGGAGCCGATACGGCACAGCCCTCCCTACCTCTCATCATGGATTACCTAGCTGACCTACTACACAGTGGTCTATCTTTTTCCTTTACTAAAATTCATGCCTCTGCTATCTCTGCTCATTTCAGCACTGAGCAACCTCTTTTCTCACACCCTCTCATGAAACAGTTCCTAAGAGGGTTTAGCAACTTGAGGCCACCCAGAAGAGCACCTACCCCAGCTTGGGACCTAAACTTTGTGTTGGAAAAGCTCACCCTGCTCCCCTTTGAACCAGCAGTTAAGCAGAGTTAAAGTTTCTCTCATGGAAGACAGCCTTGCTTCTGGCCATCACTTCAGCAAGAAAAGTATCCGAGCTACAAGCACTAATGGCTGTAGAGTCCTTCAGCATTTTCCATGCTGACAGGGTCTCCCTCAGGACCAACCCATCCTTCATGCCAAAAGTGGTGTCTGGTGTGGCTCTCAACCAGTCCATTCATTTGCCAACCTTTTTCCCTAACCCACAAAACAGAGGAAAGGATACTGCACTCTCTAGATGTGCACAGACAGCTCAGATTCTGTCTAGACAGGACTAAATCATTTAGAAAGACTGATCAGTTTTAGTCAGCTTTGCTGCAGGAGCAGAGGGCAAAGCCATATCCAAACAAACCATTTCCAAATGGATAGCACACTGCATCCATTTCTGCTGCAAGCAAAATGGGAAACCTCCCCCTAAGGGGGTCAGGGCACAGACTACCAGAGCAAACTCCACCTCTGCAGCTTTCCTCAGAGGGGTCCCCACCAGGGACATCCTGGAGGCTGCAACATGGACATCTGTTCATACCTTCACCAAGCATTGCCACCTGCCTATGTTCTCCAAATCCAGAGCAGGCTTTGCCACTGCAGTCTTGCAGGGCATCGTAGCCAGCCCCCAGTCTTCTTGACTGCCTCCACCCTTTTTTTTAGCTATGGGAATCGACTCAAATGTGATGATTGCAACACGAAGAACATAGTACAGTTGTGTACACTTACCATAAATGTAGATGTCGAGTGTATTCACGGTTGCAGTCCTGGTTGCCCTCCTTCCATCCCCCTTGTGTCTCTCTCTTTCTCTCTCCTTACAAGGAACTTTTTGGTATTTACTTTCTACTGGTGGTGTTCTTCCACCATATACTAGCTCCATCTCGGGGGCTCCTGACAGGTCAAGAAAAACTGATGTAATGGCTTTGGCTGGCTTATTTTATATTACTGATGACCTGACGTCAGTCCTGAAGTGACAGCAACCACCGACGCAGAAATACTAAGCCTCTGGTATTTGGGCCGACTGAGGGCTACCCTGGCAGGGATAACCCAAATGTGATGATTGCAACAGTGAATACACTCTAACATCTACATTTATGGTAAGTGTACACAACTGTACTTTCTACTTCTCCCCAAACATCTGACTGACTAGAAAAAATCTTCAACTTAACGTCCTCAAACAACACAGAAATTGAACTAGTATCCAGTACTAATCTGCTAGATATCACCATTGATGAGCAACTAAAATTTGATTAGCAAATAAGAGAAACCGTTAAGAAAACCCAACAGAAGCTAGGCACACTATATTTATATCTCCTTATTTAATAAACTTTGCAAGCAGGCACATTGTGTCAGCCTTTCTGCTTCCTACACTCTATGCTACTGCAGTACTGCTTAACCTACAGTCCAACCTGCTTGACCAGTGTTATAGTAAGTTTGCAAAATTTGTGACCAACTTACCTTATAAGTGCCTTGCTGTTTAAAATAAAATAAAAAAAACTTGCATGGCCAGAACTGCCCCACTACTTATTCTTCTCACAGCTATTAACCTGAAGCAAACATGTCTACAAAACTTGTCCAATGGCGAGTCCTAAGAAACATTCTTCAAAGTTTTTTCCCAAACAGGCAGTTCTCCTTCACTAGCAAACTACTTCTCTATATAACCCCATGTAATAATTCAGCTGGCAACTCCTTGTCCTTACTACTCAGAATTATGACAAACTTCTAAATTAATCTCTGGGAGTACTTGTGGTTACATGGTTTTGTTCTTCCACACCAGGCTAATATTACATTGTCTTTACCTTGCTAGACAACTTTTCCTCCTTGTTCTCTCCTTATGTACAAGATATTTTGTAAAATTATTAAATTTAAGTTATAGGTTCATAGGTGTGTACTAGGCTAATGGTCATGGAGCCTTTACAAGCCAGGCCCATAGGATTACCCTGGCATTGTGCCACCCAACCTTAGTTCCTAGTGCCTCTGTCGAGTAGCGCCACTGAAGTGATCCCCGGCATGAATTTTCTAGTTCCCATCCAGTCATCAAGATTTCTCTTGAAGAGGGCCAGTGAGGTGCTCTGCTCGACATGTATGGGAAGTCTATTCCATAGCATGGGCAGTCTCTGGGTTATGAACCTGTCCCTCCAGCATGTTCTGTTGATTGTGGTAATGAGGTTGAGGTCTCTGGAGCGTGTGGTGCAGAGCAATTGGGATTTCGTTAGATGTAGCATTTCTAACAGAGGTGGGTCAGACATAGCTTTGTAAGTCAAGCAGAGATCGCCTCTAAGTAGGTGATATGAGACCGAGAATAGTTGGAGTTTTTTGAGTCTGTTCATATAGGAGAAGGCTTAGGATCCTCTTTGTGAGGTACTGTTGCGGCCTCTCCAGTTGTTGCAGGTGTCTAGTGAGGTACATGCCAAATGTGGCATTGTACTCTATAATTGGCCTAATGAGGGAAGAGTAGAGGGAGACAATGACATCTTTCTTCCTGGATGCAAAATCCTTTGTATTGAGATGTGCCACATAGAAGGACTTTCTGACCACAGTGGCAACGTGATGGTCAAAAGAGAGATTGCTGTCAACCTGTGTTCCCAAATCTCTTATAACGCCTTCTGTGTTCAGTGGACTTGCCGTCAATGTGGTAATTCAAGCGAACCGGGTTTTTCCCAAAGGAGATGAAGACACATTTTTTGGCATTGAGCTTAAGGCCATGGTTCTGACACCAGTCACTGGTCTCATTGAGGCCTTTCTGCAGGATGTCAGCATCACTTGGGAAGTTAATAATAGCTCCCAACTTGCAGTAATTTGCGAACTTTGTCAGCCAAAGTCCCTTCGTGTTGGCCTGGTCTTCAGAGAAGTAGATACCAAATAGGAGAGGACCCAGGACTGAACCATGAGGGACTCCACTCGTGACTGATCGTCAGTCTGACTTGAGTTATCTGTGAGCCAGTTTGCAACCCACCTAGTGATATAGGGGTTGATGCCTAGCTTAGTAAGTTTTTCTATGATTCCTGAGTGGGGAATGATATCAAAGGCCTTGGCCAGATCAAGGTAGGCTGTATGAACCACCTTACCTTCATCCACAGCTCTGGCGACTCGTAGAAGTCGACCAAGTTGAGCAGGCATGATCTACCCTTCACAAAACCAAACTGCATAGGATCCAGAGTTTGGAGATTCCCTATATCCTTATTTATTAGGTCCATGATGATGCATTCCATAGCTTTGCATATCAGACTCGTCAGGCTAATGGGGTGATAGTTCCCGGGGTCTGTAGTCGCTCCTCCTTTGTGGAGAGGGATGACTGTAGCAGTGCACCATTCAGTAGGGACAAAGCCTGAGGTGAGGCTGTGATTGAACAGGGCACACAGGTGAGGTGCCAGTTCACTCTGTAGTTCATGTAGAACACAGCCAGGGATACTGTCATGTCCCATAGAAGCTGTATTCTTGGCCTTGGACAGTGCTGTTTTAACCTGTGCAGCAGGAATATTGGGTGGCTGGCAATCTACTGGTATTGCGATCGGTCCTTTGGGGGGGGGGGGGTAAAGTTGCCACTGAATCTGTCTGCCAGTATATTTGCAATATATGTTGGCTTGGTATAGGAGGTACCATTGTGCAGTTGCTCAGAGCAAATCTGGGTATTGCCATGGAGATTTTTTACATAATTATAGAAGGCTTTGTTGTCTTTACTATCTGCTGCAATTCTGTTTTCATAGCTTTAGAGGATTTGTTGAGGGATCTCAACCTTTTGTTGCGGCTGAGTCTTGGGACTTCACCTTATTCCACATCCGTTTCCTCCTTATAGCAGACTTTGTTCCATTCTGTTTCTCCTTTTCCTTGCTGTACTCCTACTTCACACTCAAAAGTTTCCTAAATGTTTTATTGTACTTTTAGTTTTCCATCCTTTCCAGCTGTACTATCATACTGAATGTTTTCCCTAATTTTTCCTATTCCTCTTTTCTTCCTTTCTCTTTCCCAAATACACTTTCTTAACTCTTCAACCTAGATGCTTCTCCTGACTTACTGTTTACACAATCTATTACTTGTAAATTGTTAATTTTACATTTATTTACCAGGAGTTTCCACTGGGTGGAAAAGAACCCATTTTCAGTGGAGGCCTGTGGAGAAAAGTTCCAAAAGACATACAAGTATAAACATTCAGTTAAATTACAAAAATTGAGTATAAAAACAAATAGCTAACAACAAATCAAGTATGCTTACAAATACTTTGAGGAAGTTTAACAGTCCTAAATATTTCATGATATTGCTTACATTAAGAACAGAATACGAGATGGATAACTGTATACAATATAGTAGGCTGAGTGTAGTTAGATAGAGAAGACAGGGAATGTCAGGGTAGAGGATAAGAAATAAAGTATAGAAGAGAAAGACAGATTTGTGATACAAGTGAGAGAGAGTACAATTGGGGTGGTCATGTTGTTATATGGAGCAGGGGCATTGCCAGTGTGTGGATAAATGAAGGCGAAAGGCATTTTTGAAGGATCCAGCATCATTGGTGGGCTCTGAGTGCTGATGGGAGTGAATTGCAGAGTCTGGCAATGCTGAATGAGTGAAGTGTCTGACTGATGGGGAGTGTAGGTTTTTGGACGTATAGGATGGTCTCATTTTTCAGATTTAAGTGGTCTTTTAGGGTGGTATCGGGTGAGAGTGGAGGAAAGGGCTGGACAGTAGAGAGGTTTATAGGGGTTCAGGCACCTAGGCAGCGAGACATTTCCCTGTGGTACATTTGACTGGGGACACATGGCTGAAGTGACAGTCAGCTGCAGAGAAATATAGCTGTTTGCAAATTCCCTGTGGGCAAAGAGAAGCGCACACTGCCATGCTCCCAGCTTAAATAACCAAAGGCATGGGGACAGAAGAAGTAATGAGTGTTGTGCTCAGTGTACAGTACATACTTGTATAACTACAACATGTAGATGTGTGCTACAGCATGGAGGAAATCCTGCAGGCTACTGTAGTCACATTTATGCTCCAGTATGCATTTTAAATAATGTTTCTTAGACACTGTGAAGGGGGTAGTGGTCCACACACACCGATTATAATGGTACTGCCCAATGTGCACTGCACTTTTATTGCCACTGACATGCCCTCTGGCCAGCCTGCTGCTGATGCCTGCCATATTGCCTACTGTCTCCTGTTCTCTTGGGGACCATGGACATTGTTTCCCCCTGTGAAATTGGTTATTGAAGTTGTGGGCATGGCAACCTCTTCTCTTTGCCCACAGTGCAAACAGCCATATTTCTCTGCAGCTGACTGTCACTTCAGCCATGTGTCCCCAGTCAAATGTACCACAGGGAAATGTCTCGCTGCCTAGGTGCCTGAAACCGGTTTCTAGATCATTTTATGAGCTATAATGAGTTGTTGATAGACTAAGTATTGTGGTAGTTCTAGCCACTTGAGAGTGTGATGTGAAGAACAGTGATGGGAGGAATAAGAGACATTAGTTGCAAATCTGGCTAGTTGTAGCAGGTTTCCATTTGTTTTTTTTTTTTTTAAGAGAGGTGTGAATGTTAATGAGAAGGGGGGGCACCATATAGTAGGGATGGTAATAGGAAGGTGGAGGCAAGGGTTTGTTTGTTAGCAGGTGTAAGGAAATGTTTGTCTGTAGGAAAAACCCACAAAAACTCAATTCTTTTTAATCATCATTTTCTTTTGGCTTTTCCCGGTTAGGGGTCGCTGCAGAGGATCACCTGTCTGCTTATGATTGGCAGTGGAGTTTTACAGTGTCGAGTTGCCAGCCCGGCACCCAACCTTCCACAGAAGGCACACACATGCACACACTCACGCCTAGGGCCAATTTAGAGTGTCCAGTCCACCTACAGCATGTCTGTGGGATGTGTGAGGAAACCCACGCGACCACAGGGAGGACATGCAGACTCTGCACAGAAGGCACCCCAGCCGAGGATCAAAATGGAGAACTTCTTGCTGTGAGGCGGCAATGCTAACCGCTGCACCACCGTGACGGGTTTTTCTAATGTTATGAATGTGTTGGTCAAAGGTTAAGCTTTCATCTATGGTGACACCTAATAGTTTTGTGTGCGAGACAACTTCTGTGGCAGTTTTATTTAGAGAATAGATTTTAAAGTCTGCTTTGTTTATAATAGTGTCTTTTCTTAAGAGTGAAGAGAAGGAGTTTGGTTTTATTGGGATTGAGTGCAAGATGGTTTTGGTCATCCAGTTTTCAATGGAAGAGAATGTTTGCTGGGTCTTAGTAAGTAGTTCGGTTATGGTTTTGGAGGTACAAATTATGGTTGAATCATCTGCATATTGTATAACAGAGTTGTTATTAACACGAGTGAAAGTTGTTGATGAAAATACTAGAGAGAAGTGGACCTAATATGGATCCCTGAGGGACCCCAGTGGGTGTTTCTAAGAATGGTGAAGTGGAGTCAAGCCATCTAGTGGCTTGTTCTCTTTTGGACACGTAGTTGGAAAACAGAGTAGGGTTGGTGGGGACATGTTCAAAGCGGAAAGCTTGGAGAAAAGAAGGGAGTGGGAGATGGTGTTGAATGCTTTGGATAGATCAAGGAAGAGGGAGGAAACAAGTTTTCCTTCATTACGACCTTGGATAACTGAATTTGTGAATGATAGGAGAGTAGTGATAGTGCTGCAGGCAGGGCGGAAACCATGTTGAGAGGGAGACTGAAGATTACTGTTTAGTATATATTGTTGGAGCTGGGTGTGTATGCATTTTTCTAAGATTTTAGAAATAGGGGACAGTATGGTGATGGGACGGAAATTGGAGGTATCTGCGCTATTGCCACCTTTGTGTAGGGGAAGAATATATGCTTTCTTCTAGATGGCAGGTATGTAGGATTCCTGTATTGATCTATTTAACAGTATGCTAATAGGGTAGGATATTTTAAGGTATTCTGGGGGTAGATTGTCAGGGGTGCAGCCTCCTGGTTTTAATTTGAGTAGGAGCTTGGTAATGGTTGATGTAGAGATGGGAGAGAGGGAAAATATAGTAGTGGGAGGGTTTTCCATGTGGTTATGATCGGTAGAGTGATAGGTTTGGGAAGGTGGAGGTTGGAAGGAGGTAGTACATTTGGCTATGGTTTCTACAAAGTACGAGTTGAAAATAGAGGAGATTTCAAGTTTTTTTTTTCGGGATGTGGGCAGGGGTTGCTTTTTGAGCCAGGGTTTAATAGGGTGGAAATTGAGCTCCAGAATCTTTATAGGTTATGTTTAAAGTTATGCTGTAGGTTGCTGTAATGTTTTTTTTTTTTAATCATTAATGACTAGGCATTTTGCTTTGTTGCGGAGATGTTCTTCAAGGATGCATCTGCAGTCATAACATATGGGTTGTCCTGCCACAGGCAGCCCTTCGGTCGGCCGGATTCCAAAGTCTGGGTCTGGCCTCGGCTGATGTCGCACTTCACCCGACGTCATAGCTCCTGGGGTATAAAGGCATCAGCAGACGCCATTTTCCTCAGTCTTTCTTGCCGCGCGGTGCCCGAAGCAGAAGCTGTTCGCAAGTGCCAGTCAGTCAGATCCAGAGATTTCAGCTACCGAAGACTTCTAAAAAAGCTAAGTACCCCGTTGGGGACTCTTTCTTGCCTCAGCCGATGTCAGACAAAGTAAATAATTGTTTAACTTGTGGGAAACAAATACCTCATAAGGATTTCCACTCTTACTGCCTTCCTTGCTTAGGCCCAGACCACGACGTATCAGCTTGTTTAGCCTGTGCTTCCTTCAACCGACGGACACTTAGACGTCGGTCGGAGTTTGCTGAAGAGTTTTTTGGTCCCGCTTTTGCATATAAAATGCCGTTGGAGACTCCGACTACACATTTAGCCAAAAAACGCAAGGAAAAGGACCGACACTCGTGGCCCCCGGTTTCGGCTGAAACCACGGTTAGGCCTACCACGAGCATCTCGGTTTCGGCTGAAACCGAGTCCTCGGTTCTTCCCTCGGCCGAAAGCATACCTCCGACAACCGAGGCCTCAGAGGCCCCGGCTGAGTCGGCTACAGAAATTCCTACCGAAGAAGCAGGCACACAAGAATTGTCCGACACCATTCCGTTGGACATCTCTACTCCTGCATGTAGGGCAGCTAGACCCCCTGCTTCTATGTCTATTAAGGCCTTCTCCAGGGCTAAAGCAGCTAAACTTTCCAAGGCCTTACCTGCAAAAGCTCCCTCTCACAGACCTTCCTCAAGTTCTCAGATTCTCAGCCTTGCTGAGGACCTTATTTCTCTGATCAGGGGATCCCAACCTCACCCAGACAGGGCCTCACATCCCCCTCCTGAAAAAAGGCCTAGGACTGAACCCCCTGAACCTCTCTCCTCTGACTATTCCTCGGACGGATCAGATTTATCAGACCATCAGGAAGGACCATACTCACCTTATGAGGATTCGGATGCAGAAGACTCCATTCCTTCTGCCTCCCCCCCAGAAGAATTTTCATTTGGGGAAACTCTACACTCAATGAGGGAACACTTCCAATGGCAGGGTCAGGATTTTTCTGATTCTAGGAAAAGGCTAAGGACTTTTTTACACTTGCCACAGCATAGGCCTTTAGCCATACCACCTGTACTATCAGTTGTTGATGATGCATACAATGATGCCAGTTCTGCCCCTGATTCTCTTCCCCCGGCCCCTGCCAAACCTGACAGATATTACAGGGTCCCGGATTCTCATTTCCACTTGTATAAGGCCCATGCTGCAGACCCAGAAACCATTTCTCAGGGCCCTAAGGGTGTTGCAGCTGCCTCTGCCAAAAACCCCCTACCCTCTGAAAGAGAATCAAGAGCATTAG
Source organism: Protopterus annectens (assembly GCF_019279795.1). NCBI lineage: Eukaryota > Metazoa > Chordata > Ceratodontiformes > Protopteridae > Protopterus > Protopterus annectens. Next base: position 286,386,852 of record NC_056747.1, on the reverse strand, counting down.
AGAGATGGGGTAAAAAGGTTTATACATCTGCTACTCTTTCTGCCAGGGCTTTAAACTGTCAATTTCACATGATACAGTACCAGGAATTTTTGTTAGATCAGCTGAATAAAAAGCTGTCCTCTCCTGAACCTTTAGACCGTAAGTCCCTTCAGGATTTGGTACACAACTCTCAGCAGGTCAGTAATCATTTCTTAAAATGTGGCTATGATGCACTGGAGGCTTCATTTAGATCAGCTATGACTGGAGCAGTAATTCGAAGGCATGCCTGGCTAAAAGAGCAATCCTTGCCAGACCATGTTAAGTCTAAACTCCTAGATGGCCCCTATGGAGAAACAAAGTTTATTTGGCTCCCCTGCACAGGAGGTTCTAAAGAAAGTGGAAGAAAAAGCAAAATCTGTGCAAACAGTCAAGGATTTTCTGCAGGTCCAACCTCCGAGGTTCAGCAGAAATTGGCCTTCAAAGAATTGGTCCTTTCCAGACACCTCCAGAGCACAGAGAGGCAGAAATAGACGCCCAAGAGGCAGAGGTCAATCAAGGGGTGCCTACAGGGGTCGTCGGTGGCAACCTGCCAACCAGAGGAGTACCGCCACAGCTGCGACTGCAACCACTTCCACAGGACAGACATAATGACTTGGCTCTGATTCCGCCTACCAGAGAACAACTGGAAGCACCCTTGGGCGGAAAGCTAGCTTTATTTTCAAAAAACTGGCATTGCATTACAGGAGACAAATGGACTTTGCAAACAATAGACAAAGGCTACAGGTTTCACTTCCACACTTTACCAAAAAAGAGAGGAATGCCAAACCTTCCACCAAGCCAGAAGTCAGAGGCTCTAAACCAAATCATCAACTTACTAAGGATGAGAGCAATAGAAAAAGTACCATCTGTGGAACAAGGCCAAGGATTTTACTCCAGACTATTCCTTGTACCAAGAAAAGAAACTCAATGAAGGCCTATTCTCGACTTGTCCGCACTGAACACATATCTCATTGTACCAAAATTCAAGATGCTGACCCTACAGCAACTTCTTCCCATGTTGGGCAAGGAGTCTTGGCTGGTGACTCTAGATCTCAAGGAGGCATACCTGCACGTCCCTATACGACCAGATTGCAGAAGACACCTCAGATTTCTTGCAGGATCAGAGCATTATCAATTCTCAGCATTGCCCTTTGGCTTATCTACTGTGCCCAGAGTATTCACGAAATGCCTGGCATCAGTAATTGCACATTGCAGGCTTCAGGGAGTTCAAATTTACCCATACCTGGGCGACTGCCTAATACAAGCGGACAACAAGACAAAAATAATAAAGGATTTGGCCTATGTCATACAACTGCTGCAAGCCTTGGGATACACAGTCAACATACAGAAGTGTCAAGACTAGTGCCATCCCAAAGGATAACATTTTTGGGTGCAGAACTGGACACAATAACTCAGATGGCTTTTCTCACAGAAGAAAAACAAAAGCAACTACCAGTCTACTTCATGGCATTGACAAGACAAACTCAGCTTACTGCAAGGAAAGTCCTGCAGGCCCTGGGTTACATGGCATCCTGCATAATCTTGATCCCACATGCCAGGCTGCATATGAGAAAATTACAATGGTATCTAAGGAATGTATGGTCTCAACACAGACACAGTCTAGAAACCATGATACCAATCATTCCATGCCTGAAAAAAGAATTTCTGTGGTGGGCTCAGGCCTGCCAGACCAACAGAGGGTTGCCTTTCCACAAACCACAACCAAGGCAGACCATCACCACGGACGCCTCAGACCTAGGCTGGGGGGCACACATGGAAGACAAGTGTATCCAAGGTCTATGGTCCCAAGACCAGCTGAATCTACACATAAATCTAAAGGAGATGCTGGCAGTGAAGCATGCAATCGAGGCATTCAAATCATTCCTCCAGCAAGGACACCTGCTGATAAGGACGGACAATACCACAGTCATGTGGTACATCAACAAACAGGGAGGCACGCATTCCTACCCTCTATGTTGGATGGCAATGGACCTGTGGAACCTAGGCCTGAATCTCAACATTCAACTGCAGGCCAGATTCGTACCAGGAAAAGAGAATTCACTAGCAGACAGCTTAAGCAGAACTACCACGGATGCTCACGAATGGATGCTGCATCCAGACATCTTCAAAACCATAACAAAGAAATGGGGAATGCCAGAGATAGACCTGTTCGCCTCCCCACTCAACCACCAACTGAAGAAATTCTGCTCAAGAGAATACCACCCACAAGCCTGGAGGGTGGACTCCCTTTCTTTCAGCTGGAAGGCCCTGACAGTTTATGCTTTTCCACCTCTCCCATTGATGTACAAAGTTCTACTGAAGATCAGGGAGGAACAGCCAAAGGTAATTCTGATAGCTCCAGACTGGCCAAGGCAGCATTGGTACCCGCTACTGAGAAGCATGTCTCGGACGAACTCATAGCCTCTACCTCTATGGCCTTTACTTCTAACGCAGAACAACTGCAAGACCCTGCATCCAAACTTGAAAACGCTGCAGCTAACTGCCTGGAAAATTGCATAAAACAAAACCATCCTGTTTTATCTCAGAGGGTCAAGGACATTATCCTGGAGGCTCGCAGACCCTCCACAAGGAAAACATACTCAGCCAAATGGAAGAGATTCCTCATTTGGAGTGCATCAAAGGGAACAAATGTCACACTGGCAAACCTAGCACACATCCTAGAATACTTAGCAGAACTGTTCCACAATGGCCTGTCCTATTCTTCCATTAAGATTCATGCTTCAGCAATTTCAGCAGAGTACAACATGGATCCTCCTATCTTCTCTCACCCTCTCCTCAGACAATTTTTAAGAGGGATCAAAAATGTAAAACCTCCAAGGAAACCACCTCTGCCTGCATGGGATCTCAATTTTGTGCTGGAAAAATGAACACTTCCCCCTTTTGAACCAGCAGCATCAGCAGACTTACAGTTCTTATCTTGGAAAACTGCCTTCCTTCTAGCAATCACTTCAGCAAGAAGGGTATACGAGTTACAGGCATTAATGGCAGTGCAGCCTTTCCTTATCTTTCACCAGGATAGAGTGTCTCTGAGAACCAATCCTACTTTCATGCCAAAGGTGGTATCCAGGGTATCCTTGAACCAAGCTATTCATTTACCTACGTTCTTCCCTAACCCACAGAACAGGGGGGAAAAACTACTGCACACCTTGGATGTACACAGACAACTGTGCTACTATCTGGACAGAACTAAGAACAGCAGAAAAACTGACCAGCTTCTGGTAGCATATGCAACAGGAGTGCAAGGAAAAGCAATTTCCAAACAATTTCAAAATGGATAGGAAATTGCATTCGATTCTGCTACTCTTTTCATGGAAAGACAACTCCTGAAAATATCAGGCCTCACTCCACAAGAGCTACAGCCACCACTACAGCTTTCCTACGAGGAGTGGCTACCAAAGACATTTTAGAAGCTGCTACTTGGAGCTCCGTGCATACATTTGCCAAGCATTACAATCTTCCTTTATACTCCAGATCCCGAGCAGGTTTTGCAACTGCAGTTTTACAAGGGATCTTAACTACACCATCATTATCTTAGAGCCTCATCCCCCAGTTTGGCTATGGTATTCTACCCATATGTTATGACTGCAGATGCATCCTTGAAGGACATAGTACAGTTTTGTACCTACCATAAATGTAGATGTCCGATAGGTATGCATCTGCAGTCAGGATTACCCACCCTCCTTACCCTCTGTGGTATTCCTAGGGTACTTACCCCTTTCTTAGCTAGCTGGGGGAATCTATTATGGTGTATTTGTTTGTATGTATATATGTATATATACTGTTTGATTTCTACTGTTTGGAATTTTCTACTTTTATCCAAATTTAGCCTTCCTAGAGGGCACCTGGCATCTGGGGCAAGAAACACTGAGGAAAATGGCGTCGGCTGATGCCTTTATACCCCAGGAGCTATGACGTCGGGTGAAGTGCGACATCAGCCGAGGCCAGACCCAGACTTTGGAATCCGGCCGACCGAAGGGCTGCTTGAGGCAGGACAACCCATATGTTATGACTGCAGATGCATACCTATCGGACATCTACATTTATAGTAGGTACAAAACTGTACTTTGTCTATACTGTTGGAGAGATTTTTGGTTCTCCCCATTTTTCCAGGCTTTATTTCTAGTGACCATGGTCTGTCTGGTGCTTTTAGACAGCCAGATGGTTTGTTTTGATTTTCCTCCCTTGCAGTGGAGAGGAGCATGGCAGTTTAGGACTTTTAGGTGGGTTGAATTGAAAAATTCAGCTGCTTCCTCTAGTTGAAGGGTCTTTAGTATGTTCCAGTTAATAGATTTTAGGTGGTCGTTGAAGGTTGTTGGGTTGAAATGTGTAAGGGCTCTAATTAGTATGCAGTGATGTTGGCTGGATAATTGGGAGGTTTTGCGTAGGCTGGCTGATGATTGCTTATATTACAGGGTAGGGTGCCTGTTTCAGAGAATTTGCTGGGGTCAGAAACTAGGATCCAGTCTATGACTGAGCCGCCAGTGTTGTTTTTAGCTGGTCTGGTTATATCTGTGATTATTTGGGTAAAGTTGTAAAGATTAATAGAAGGGGACGTAGAGCCTTTTGATAGATTGAGCCATTTTATATTTGCATCTTCGAGTAGAATTGTTTCATTGTTAATATTTGTAGAGATCAGGCTAAGATTTCTTTGAGTAGGGGAATATTTTTTCCTGGGGGTAAACATATTGTTATACATATGCTTTTTCAATGATTAAGTTTCAGAAAAGCGATTAGTATGTCAGCATTGGGGAATTGTGGAATGGGAGATGAGTAGGGAATAATGGAGAGGCAGTGTGGGAAGAGGAGGGCAATGCCTCCTCCTTTTTTTCCGGGTGTATCTGCTGTTAAGCAGGAGTACCCGGATGGAAGGAATTTGAGGTCCTTTAGTATGATTTTAGCCAGGTTTCAGTGGTGGCTACTACATCTGGTTTAGTATGGGATATCCAAGCATGGAATTCAGGAATTTTGTTCCTGATGCTTTGGAGGCTGATAGTGGTGAAATTCAAGGATCTGTAGGAATAGGTGTGGTTGGGGGTGGAAGGAGTTGGGTCCAGGGTTAGGGTGAATATCATCACAGAGTGAGAGGAATAGTTTAGGGATGAAGACTATTACAGTAAATTGTTTACGTGTTACATTAGGTTGGTTGTTGATTGGTAGTAGGTTTGGGTTGGAATGATTATAAGTGAAGGTTTTTAGTTTTGAGAGTAGGTGTGTGTTGGGTTGAAAAAGGCTAGGAGATATGTCAGAGTAGGAGGTAAGTGTGGAGGACTATATGTCAGTGACTGGTGAGGTTATGGGGTTTGAGTGATATATGTGCAGAGATGATAGATTTGCAGAGATGATAGATTTGCTATAGATATGCATAGATGAATGCATCTCTACTACACCTGTTTATTCTCTGTACCTCGTTACAACTACTGTCCCTATTGTGCTCTGATACTGCTCTGCAGCTGTATATGAATGTGACCGGAGTCTTAAAATTGAACTACTGTGAATCTTCTTTGCATATATAATTGTGATGAATTATCAATGCAGTTTTAAATCTGTGGGATTTTTTTCCCCGCTTTTGATACCATTTGTTAATAAGCTCACTCTGTATAGTGCTATCCTACTAGGAAAATTTATTGTAATTTTTTTCTCTCTTTTGTTGTACTTTGTCTTTTTTCTTATTTATGTATGGAGCTGTCCTACCCAGGCATCTGCTGAAAAGGGATTAGCTTTTGCTGACCCAGTTAAGCTGTCCTTTTAAACAAATGTGAATAAGTGCATGTCAGAGGAACAAGCAATATATGTAATTTTATTTATTTATTTATTTATTTGTTTGTTTATTTTTTCTGGTATTGACACTACTGCCCCAGCGCAGCTTCCTGGCCTTTACATTTGAAGTGCAAGATATTTACAAAGTATTGTATGAGGAATTCTGTCCTTACGATATACCCATGTTGTTGTTGTTGTTGTGTCTTTCGGCTTTTCCCGGTTAGGGGTCGCCACAGCGGAACTCCAGTCCGCTAATGATTGGCAGTAAATTTTTACATGCCGAGTTGCCAGCTCTGACACACAACCTTCAACGAAGGTATGCCCATTCACGCATGTCTCCACACAGAAGACTCTCTAGCTGATAATCGAAAGGACAACGTCTTACTGTGAGGTGACAATGCTACCACAGCACCACCACCGCAGCTTCATTAACTTTGATTTGGGTGCATAGCTCAGGGAATTTTGTTTGTTGTACCACTTGAATTCATGGTAGTTCTTATAATTCCCTTTGTTTTTCTCCATAGCTTTAAGGTTTATAATCTGCATTACACATGATGTAACATGTTAACAAGATGGCATAAGTTAAGGTTAGCAGTTAGAATACTCTGGTTGTGGTTGGTGAAGCCTTGTGAAGAGCAAGTACCTTGTTGTTTTGAATTTGGGTGGTGTGACATGCCTTGGATATTTCTTTTGATGTTAAACCAGCTAAGATCCTATTATATATATATCCCCCACTCAAGCATAATTGACAAACTCACCCAGCTAGCTATCAACCCATATATCATTAGATGAGTCGCTAACTGGCTCACTGATGGAACCCATATAGTCAAAATAAGGGAATCCACCTCCAGCAGCAGGCCTGTAACCAGTGGTGTTCCACAGGGATCAGTTCTGGGACCTCTACTAAAATGATCTGTATCTAACATATTTTGCTGATGACCACAAACTGAGAGCGGTAATAGAATCTACAAGCTATGTCAACATCCTACAAGAGGGTCTTACACAAACAAATGACTGGTGCCAAAGTTGTGGCCTTAAACTCAATGCAAAAAAATGTATTATCATCCCTTTCGGTAAGAGTGATGTTCCTGCTAACTACCACATCAATAACAGCACCCTAAGTACACACTTAGTGTTGAGACACCTGGGCACACAGGTTGACACAACCTTTCCTTTGATCACCATGGTAAGCAGGGAATTCTGTATTGCTCATCTCATAAGTAAGGGCATTGCATCCTGAAAAAAAGAAGTTATAACCTCCTTGTATTCTTCACTCATCTGGCCAATAAATGAGCACAATGCCCCTTTTGGTATATACCTTTCCAAGTACCTGCAGCAATTGGAGAGACCACAAAGGTTCATCACAAAGGAAATTCAAGGTATTCAGCATCTCTCCTATGTGGATCTTCTGAAATCACTGTCCCTTTATTCTGTTTCATACAGACTACTACTCAGAGGCGATCTCTGCCTTGCATACAAGGCAATCTTGTACCCTATTTTATTGGAAATGCTGCATATCCACAAGTCAAATGGTACATGCGGTACTTGCTGTAATGGCCTTAACCTGGTATGTAACATTAATAGAACCTGCTGGAGGGACAGATTTGTCTCCCAGAGGTTACACCACCTTTGGAACAGACTCCCATTTCATGCCAAGCAGAGCACCTCACTGGCCATCTCCAAACACAGTCTGGATGATTGGATGGGTAACCATAAATTCACCCCAGGAGTTCCTCCTCTGTCTCTCTTGGACAGGGGTGATAGGTGGTGATCTTGGAAATGAGGGTAAAATTTGACTAGGCTTGTAAGGTCTCTAGGATCATTAGCCTAGTAACCTCCTATGATCCTATGTTCTTTCAGCTCCACCAGCTGCTGACACAATTTTTACAAAGCTGGACAGTGGTTTCCTTAGAGGAGCCACTCAACTAATCTTAAAAAGCCTTGGGAACACACTAGTAATCTTAAAGTCCTTGAACAAGTTAAACTTCAACTTCTTATAAATAAACTGTGTAAAGTCCCCTTCTCTGAAGACTCTCAATTTTCAAAACTACCTATGCTATTTCTTTGCCAGGACCACCCCCAGTTGTCCCTCAAGGATGTGTTTTAGTTTATGTATTAATTTTATTTTATGTTAATGATGTCTCACTAGAAATCAGTTCTGTAAACCTCCCCATGTACATGGACAGTTAGCTTGTACAATGTGCTGACCATGCATCAAACTTTGCACAGCAGTCGCTTCAGTCTGATTTCAACAAACTTTTCATTTGGTTTTCCCACTAATGACCTTTGAGTAAGCATGAGAAAAATAGCGTTATCTGGAACTTTACTTGAGCTGCTTAATGCTTATCCCCACTTTTACTTAAACCTTGGGGAAATATGTCCCAGGTGTTAAGTCAAGTCTTTTTACAACTTTTGATGCCTCCCTCAATTTCCATCAGTATTTTTCAGTCACAGTTGACAAAGTTTCTGCCCATCTAAAAGCAAAGCCTGCAGACTCGCAATAATTTTTTCTCCCTAGCTCACACTTTTGAATTGCTAAGCCTATTCTAATTTGAAGTATGCACTCCATGTAATTGCTTTAGGGAACCTGTACAGATCCCTTGCTGTGCAAAAAAAAAAATACATAAGTTTTGCAGGGTTGTAGCCTTTTCTGCTCTGTACACTGATAGACATAAGTAATTCAACATAAGTCTCTATATCAGTCACCCTTAAAGGACCACTCTGTCAAGTTTGTTGTATCTCTCAAGTCACAATCCTCATGCTCACTGCCGTCCCTTCTGTCTGTCCATCTTTGAAAGTGGTTTCTTAAAGCTTGACCTAGCAGTGTTGAATTCTGCCATTGCTAATGTTAGATCTGATGCTCCCTTCCACAAATTTAGAATCCTCCTCGCCTTTTACACCATCTCTCTGACTCAAAAAAAAAACCTGGTTCTGCTCTGTTTTCCCCTCAGATTATAACAGTTGTTCAAATGCCTAAAATGTTAAAACTGCATTCCACCTATCTTTGCATTACATACTCTGTTATAATAATGTAATTTATTTTTAATACATCGTCCCTTGCTGTTGAGAAAAATTTACATATGATTTACAAGTTTGTTGAACCAGTAACACTCCTCCTTTCACAGCATTGTATACTTGGTTACATTGTCTGAACTCCTGTTACTGAGAGCCATCTTTCTGCTCTATACACTGATGCATAAATGTCTACTAAATTATTTCTATCCACCAGTCACCCTTCAGCTACTACTGTTGTCTGTCATTTGCCCTCCAGACCTCATCTGCCCTCATCACACTGTTTCTCTACCTTGTAATTTTATATAATATTGTGAATATTTCTGGCTGTACAGTACAACTCTGTAGATATTCTTATGGAATTCTGTTCATCCTTTTGTGCTTGACCTTTATTTCTTAACCACAAAGGTGCTGTAACCTTTTGCATGTTGTGTTTATTAAATATAATCAACAATCTGTATGAATACAAATCATGTCTGATCAACAGTTTGTATTAATAAAAGTCATAGCTGAAAATTGGACCAGTTTGCTAACCTGGATAACTAATAGAAAAGAGGCATGTAAACTACCTTGCCATAATTATTTGCAAATAGCTTCTTATTCGCTAGTTCTAACTTTGACTCGCCATATTTACAGTCTTGCATACGATGAATTCCAGTTGAGCAAATAAACTGAGCTTAAGGCAGCCATACAGTTTGTGTTGTGTAGTCCTGCTTTGCATTTCACAAACTACTAGAACTGTAAGTACACTTTGTAGTCCATGTTAAGGAATTCTTTTAATGCTGTACATTACCAACCTTTCTGAAAATGGGAGCAAAGCTTCAGTTAGGAGTCAGTTATTTTCAGTACTGCATTATTAAAGACTACTGTTCAAGTAAGAGTATTGTTAAAAGCTGTTATTTGCTTCTTTAAGCTTTTTTTTTTTATTGTCCAAATCATGCCCTTATACACACAGTAAAATTAAAGTGGAAAGTCTAGTGTAAAATGCAGTTCTCTAACAGAGTCATCTACCTCTGACTTGTCTGGATAGTAAGCAACTTCATTTCCGTTTACTGCAGCACAAAGCCTGAGTCCCAGCAGATCAATATTTGCAGATGAGTCTCTCCGGTGAAAAGCTGCTTGTGTCTGGCAGACCTTGGAAGACAAATCACCTTGGACCTGACAACCAGTGTGGTTTTCCTCCTCTTTCTTTGCTGTTTGTGAGCCACTCCTGCTTTAAAGTGCAAGGTACCAAAGAGAATAGCTCTCAACTTTGCTTAAGAGTCGGATGCAAAGCCAAATCAACGACAGTTTGTAAATATTACTCTACGTCCTATGACGTTAATGCGATAACATGTTTTGCAGTGGCATGCACTTTGTGTAGTAAGACGTATGAAACTCTGGCATTTGTCACCCACTGTATTTTGTAATCATCTTCACTGAAATATCATTTATGGCATAGGCAATCATACATTTATATAAATGAAAACAAATCGTACTGACGTACTGAGTTACAAACATTATACATCACATGTAGTCTTCTGTACAGTCATTGTCAATCCAGCATTACATAGCTCACTTAATTCCTGCTTTACCTTAAACCTTGTTCCTCCTCCAAAACATCATTCTGCATGTATTGTTCTCAGAATTCCAATTTCTTTATGTAATTTGTCCCTTCCCTTTTCCAAAGATCCCACTTCAGTTATTTTACCTCTGTTACTATATTCACCACTTCAGATGGCAGCGAGACGCTTCCCTGTGGTTCATTTGGTTGAGGACACATGACTGAAGTGGCATTCAGCTGCAAAGAAATTGGCTGTTGCAAATTTCCTGTGGCAAAGAGAAGAATGCAGTGCCATTCCCATGACTTCAATAACCAAATGCACAGGGGGAAAATAATGTCCATGGCCCCCAAGACAAAATGACACAGCAGACAGTATGACCGGTAGCAGCAGGCTGGCCAGTAGGCATGCCAGTTGCAGTAAAAGTGCAGTGCACCGTGAGCAGTGTCTTTTTATAAGTGGTGTGGGTGGACCACTACCCCTTCACAATGCCTAGAGAATGTTACTGTATTGTATAAAAACTTTTTTTTTTTTTGTGAAAACAGTTACAGTAAAACGTAACCATATTAGACAGGTAGTAATATGACCAGAGAATACATTGTTGAATAATAAAACATAAATGCAAAACAGTAAGAACTATTTACACATATGCCAAAATTCCATCATTGATTATATATACCACCTTCAAGCTAGAATATTTTCAAAAAGGGATTTCCAAAATTCTGTAGAGTGTGGGATTTCTCAGTGTAGTTTAAATACTTGTGAGCTAGTAGGTGTTTGGTAGCCAGTTGTTTGAAACCCTCCCATGTGAATGATGCTGTATCCTTCCAATGTAATGTAGTATTTAAGTAAACAACTAGTGTTATTAATATTTGTGTTTGTAGTTTAGTCAGGCCTGCATTGATGATATGTAGGAGAGCTAGTTTCCAAGATGAGGTGGACTTTTCATAGCCCATTTTTTTCTAGTCTGACTCTTAAGGGAGCACCATAGCTTGTAGGTGCACTTGCTGCTCCAGAAGATGTGGAGTAGATCAGCCTTCGGATTATCACAATAGGAACAGAATAGAGAGGTGGTCAGGTGTATTTTATTTATAATGATTGGCTTGAAATAGGAGTTATGAAGTATCATGATCTGTGTATATTTAAGTTTTTTAAGGGGAATATGTTTGGGAGTAAGCTGGTTCGCTTGAGATATTTGTTTGTGATTGAAAGATTGATTTCCTTCCAGTAACTAGAATAAATAACTTCTTTTTGCGTTTTGATTGATAGAATGTTTGTAGGAGTTAGCATTTTTTTTGTTTGAGGATAGGAGGTTCCATATGGTTTTACAGGTTTGAATGTCATTTGCATTGATATCAGGATTGTCTGTGATGTATTGGCTAAGGGTTCAAATTTGCCTTAAAATGATTGTATAGCTTTTAGGGAGCTTTAATTGTGTTCTCATTTCAGTGATAGTATTGTTCTTGAAGGTAAATATAACAGATGGTTAATTTCTTGAGGAGGGAATACTTGTTTAGGTTAATCATGTTGTTCATTTTGAGATTGGGGTTAAGGTGGATAGGTTGTAGGGAAGTGACTGCATAATATAGGTTTAATGATCTGAACATCCTTTGTGTGATGGTGATTTTGTTTAATGATTGGGTGTATTTTAAGATTATTAAAAGATTATTAAAATTGTTGTTGTAAAGGAAAGAGAGGGCTCTGGGGTTTATGGATAGTGGTTTGATATAGTTGTATAATAGTTTGACCCAGGTTGGAGACCATTGGTATGGTGAAGGGGTGTGGTCAGCTATTGTTATTAGTCTATTGCAGAGTATGATATCATAGTAGAGTTTAAAGTCTGGCAGCCCTAACCCTCCTTAGTCTTTGTGGTAGGTCAATTTATTATGACTGATTCTGACTGATTTGGGGACCCAAATAAATTTGGAAATTGTGCAGTGAATGGTTTTGAAGCGTTTTAGGTTGATAATGGTATTGGAGGCATTAAATATATATAGAAATCTGGGTAGACGATTAATTTTGATTGTGGCTATTTTACCCAGGAATGGAAGTTGAAGTTTTGTCCATCTGCCTATATCATATTGTATGTTTGACCAGAGATTAATAATGTTATTTGTATATAATTGTTTAGGATCTTGGTGAAAGGATATTTCTAGATATTTTAATGAGTGGTTAGTTTTAATACCAGCTGCTAAGGAGTATGTGGGAAGCTGACAGAGGGAGTTAATAGGGAAGATATTTGTTTTCTTTAGGTTTAGTTTGTAATTTGAGAAAGATGAAAAGGTGTCCATAGCAGATAGTTTCTGGAGGTCTGAATTAGGTAGTGAGTAGTAAAGATTTAGATTATCAGCGAAAGCCGCTAGGGTAATTTTAGTGTTACAAATATTGGGGATATGGTGGAAATTTTTCTGAGAAATCAGAAAAAGGGGTTCAATGTATAAATTAAAAAGGTAGGGGGACATAGGACATCCTTGTCTGGCACCATTCTCAATGTTAATTTGGGAAGAAAGGTGTTTATTAATTTGTAGGTAAGTATGAGCCTTGGAGTATAGTGTTTTGATAGCTTGTATGTAGTTATTGGGTATGTTAAAGAGAGGCAAGATCTATAACATTGTGAACATATTAAAAACTCTTACAGAGAAATGGAATAAATTACATTTAAATTTTGAAGATGAGCTACAATTAATTAAAATGATTCTGTTACCAAAAATACATTTCATTGCTTTATCTATTCCTATATTACCCAGTAAAAGTATTTTAAGAGAAGTAAATGGAATTCTCTTAAAATTTTTATGGCATACAAAAAAAAATAGAATAGCTTTATCAAATCATATTAGACCCTAGGAGCTTGCAGGAATAAATTTTCCACATTTAGAATCCTATATTAAAGCTTCTAATCTCAAAACAATCTTAAATTGGATTGATCCAAAATTTTCTTCGGTTTGCAAATCCCTACACGCAACTATTATCCTAAATGAAAATAAATTAATAAAAAAAATTACAACTAAATGATCTGAGTAACAAACTTTGGTATGCACTTTGTGTCAGTATACAATATAATATTATTATACCCACAAATCTAAATTATATAAACTATATTTACAATACTTTTAGAAGTTTTGTTAATATTGATATTAAACTATGGATACAGTTACTATTCCCCTTTAAAATTACAAAAAATGTTTTTAATATCGGCACAGATACTCTTAGTAATTGGGAAATGAAAAAAAATACATGCTGGTATCATTACACAATGAACTTAGCTATCCTGGATGCACAAAATTTAATTAAAACATTTAATTTATCCAAATCATATTGGTTAGCTCTCAACAGTGTACTTCTATTTACTCAAGATCTGTGCAGAACAATAAAGAATTCTTCCTTTAAATCCTCGCCTAAATTTATACTTCTTATACTTGAAATACTACATGGAGAATTTAGTTGGAAAAATTTAATTTCAAAACTTTATAAAATTAACTATAAATCTATCCCTAATCAGAAATTTTGGGATTTTATTACTAAGGATTATACATTGTCCCTAACCTCTGAGAATAAAACTAATATTTTACATTCCATTAAATTAACTTCTAATTTACAAGTTTGGAAGATTTTTTTCCCCTGGAAATTCTTGCATAGAGCCTTCTATACTCTTAGTAAAACTGCTAAATTTAATCTTTCTAAGGAGGTAACATCACTGAGATTCTCTCTAAGATGCAAGGCCGATTGGTCTCATATTTTTATGAATGTTTTCTCATTAAGAAATTTTGGGAAGATATTGGTAATTTCCTTCAAGCTATCTTTACTGATTCCTTTATATTATCAAAATCTTTAATTTTTTTGAATGTAATAAAAATAATATCTTCTTTGGACAATTTTGGCAGTAGCCAAAAAATGCATTACAAAAAGATGGCAATCATCCTCCATTTCAACTTTCGAAGACTTCATGATTCTATTGGACGAAGTAGCATCAACGGAAATAAAAGCTGAAGAATTAAGAATTTTTCCTAGAAAATGGACTAATGATCCTTGGGAGAAAGTTTTCTCTCTTAAGACAGTGAATCCAGATATACTTTCACCTAATGAATCAAACTGGAAGCAAGAATTGTTGAATATTGTACAACCTTCTTTATAGGTTTATATTATTTTGCTATTCCCTTCTCTTTTGCTCTTGAGGCCTTTGAAAATGTTGTACATAGTTTACCACAGTTTGTCATTTAAATTGTAAAATTATTTTTTTTCCTCTATTGTTATTGGAAAATTAAATAAAAATTTTGAGCAAAAAAAAAAAAAAAAAGAGAGAGAGAGGAAAGATATTGAGTAAAATGTTTACATCGAGTCTATGAAATATTTTTGAGGGATTAATAGCTAAGGTGTAGATTGGAGGACGTGTGTGGATAGAGAGATTGATCATGGTGTCCAGGGTAAGGGTATGATCAAAGGTTTGTCTGTGTATTATGAAACCTGATTGTTCAGGGGAAACAATGTTTGGAATGATTGGTTTAATTCTATTTGCTAGTATTGACACAAACATTTTCATATCAAAATTTATTAGGGCTGTAGGTCTATAGTTCAGGGGGGTGGGGTTTGAGGTCGGAGTTTGGTTTAGGTATGAGAATCATTTTGGATGTGCTTAGATGTATATCACTTACACCATTGGAAGTAATGTGATTGAGTAGATGGAGAAGAAAGAGAGATGATTTTTGTGGGAAAGCTTTGTAGAATTCGACCGTAAAGACCATCTGGACCTGGTGATTTGTTGGGTTTGAGTTTGTTGATAGTCATAATAATTTCTTGCTGGGAGATCGGGGAAGAAAACATTTTTTGTTGATCTGGACTGAATTGGGGGAAATTTAATTGGTTTAAGAAGGCATGTAGGTCCTGTTTATTATGAGAGAGGTTTGATAGGACTGTAGGATTTTGTAAATATACTTTCAAAGATTCGTATGATATCTTGAGTGGAGTGATAGAGTTTATCTTGGTAGATAAGGTCTGTTATGTTCGGGGAGGGTTTGTTTTGGTTAATAAGCCTCACCAGTAATTTAGATGGCATGTGAGCCCATTCAGAGTAATTTGCTAAAGTTTTAGTTGTGCCTATAGAATATTACATGAAATGCATACTGACACATAAATGTGACTACAGTAGCATGCAGGATTTCCTCCATGCTTTAGCACACTTCTACATGTTGTAGTTACATAAGCATGTACTGTACACTAGGCACAGTACTCATTACTACTTTTGCCCCTTGCACTTGTTATTAAAGCTATAGGCATGGCAGCGTGTGCTTCTCTTTACCCACAAGGAATTCACAGCAGCCGTGTTTCTCTGCAGCTTAATGTCACTTCAGCCGTGTATCCCAACCAAATGTACCACAGGGAAATGCCTCACTGTCTAGGCGCCTGAACCCACTTCAAATACGGTTGTTTTAGACTTTGATTTCCATTTTCTAGTAATTGCTTTTCTGTTAATCACAAGAATTGAACTTAGCAAGGTCTTACTGTGTGTAGGCTATCCAAATCATGTATCCCAATTCAAAAAATAATGTCCTTAGTTATACTAATTTACTCGCCCGGTACTTCTGACAGAGTAATCTGTAGGGAATTTTCAAAGCCTGCCAACCTGTTATACTGCCCAGAAATATTCGCAATTACCTATTTCTTCCCTGTCATACTTTAAACATTTGCAATCTACTAGAGGAAAAAAGTCCTTGGCGTTTGCTTGGGGTCAAAAAATATCTATGCAAACACTTCAGGCAAAAGTCCTAAATGATCTAAACTTTGTTGCATATTTGAGGGCCATACATATATCCTCCTATTGTTTCTTTGTAAATTGCTTATCCAGTCACTCTTCCCAAATTTTTCTGACCGCTTCTGATTCCTATAGTTATCATACAGTATTTTATATGTCCTATTAATTACCCCTTTTTAACAGCAACTTGTGTTCTAGAATCAACTAAAAATACTACCAGTGCTGGTCTTTCACTTAGGATTCCCCAATCCCCTCTTTGCCTATAGTCTGATATCAGTCCTTGATAGGGAAGGCATTCTCTAGCCTGCGGATCAAATATACTCTTGGCCTCCTCCCTTTCTATTACCTTTCCCTATCCAATTATTTGTTCCCAGTAGCTTGGTTTCCTTGCAGTATTCTGCAGTGAATTCTTGCTCCCCTTGCCTATTCTCTGTACCCCTAATTGCAGTTATCATTTGTCAGAGTCATCTTCATTTCTGTATTGGCTTACTTTTTAGAATACGTTGTTATTTTATGAGTATAATCTGTATGACTGTTATTCTCCTTAAGGATCTGCGTCCAAAATCCCATGGTCTCCTTATTTCTTGAGCTTTTTCCATGCTTCATTATCATCATCATCATCACTTCCCAGTTTGAATTCTAGCTTTCTGCTTGTGGTATGTATAGGAGCCTTAACTGTGTAGCTTCAAAATGTCCCTTCAAATCAGGTAACCTCAAACCACTTTGTTCTGTTGGAAAGATCAACTTATCCCACTTGACTCTTGCCCTCTTCCCTCCATGATAAAGTCCTTCATCTCTCTCTTTTGTCCTCTGGTTGATTAAAAATATGCCTGATCTGTGTTTAAAACTAAAGGAACTAAAAACATTTTCAACGCTTGTACCTTGCTATCCATAAACAAGAGCTTCCAATTCCTCAGTTTTTGTATTATCTTTTTAGTCTCTTCCCACATATCCTTAGTTGCCGTAAAAGAATCCTTTTTAACCCATACCTCTAAGTACCTCGTTTTATCGTGTCCCGTTAAATATGGGTATTGTTGAACCAATTCATCAATGGGTGCATAGTTTGCAGCTATAGCCTTTGTTTTGGCTTCATTAATTTTATATCCCAAAAAGGTTTGAAACTGTCTCAAAATGTTCAGCTACACTGAAATAGCCTTTTTCTGTTTTTTTTCGTGTAAAAAATAATGTTTGCAAATAAAGGCAACTTTTCTTGATTACTGTACCAATTATATCCTTGAATTTCTGAGTCCCTAATTTTCTTTGCTAGTGACTCTAAATATAAAGCAAGTAACCAAAGGGAAAGAGGATATACCTCTGCCTGATTTTTCTGTTCAGATAGAACTATTTTGAGAGGAACCGCCTCACTTTAAGATTAGCCTCCAATCCATCCATTATTGCCCTAACTAATCTTATTATTGTGTTAGGGAATGCAAATACTTCCATTACCCTACTCATAAAATCTCAGCTTACTCTGTCGAATGCTTTATCTGCATCAAGACCCGCCAACAATAGTGGTATTTTCTTACATTCTGATTCCCTCTGGATCATCATCATTCTACTAATGTTGTCAAATGTTTGCCTCCACTCCAGAAAACCACCTTGATCTATATTTGTCAGATTTGGCAGCACCTTTACCAATCTTTTAGCCATTATAAACACTTGATTTAGAATTGAAATGGCTGGATCTGATGGGTCTTTACCATCTTCATTCCCCTCCTTTTAAAATAACTGTAAAGAAAACCTTCCAGATCCTTATTACTTTCTTCTCTCATGGCTTCTAAACTTCCACAGGAATACCATCTATTCGTGGAGACTTTCCTGTAGGTTCACTATACATCACCATTTTTATCTCATCTCCTCCTCTCCTAACTGTGACTAATTTAGTCTCTTCTACCTGTAACCTTGGCATATTCTTCCATAAATATTTTCTTTTGTGCTTTTTCTTGATTTCCACATTTCTATGCTTTATACAGATTTTCATAAAATTTCAAAATATTTCTAATATCTCCACAAGATCTCTGGTTGTTTTCCTTGTTGTAGGCTCCCTAAGCTTGGCAACAACTCTTTTTTACTTCCTGTTGGCTCGAGTTATGCTAAATGTTTCTGTGCTCTGGAGTTATCAAACAGTTGTTTAATGGCAATCAACAATTTTTCTAAACTCCTGCCTATTATCCTGGAAGTCCCTTATTTTCTTTTAAGCACTCTGCAATTGCACCCATTCTTGTTCCACGAGATTCCTCTTATTCTGCAATATATTAACCTTTGTCAGTTCCTTTAAATTATTTTTGTTACTTCTTAACCTTATCTCTTTCTTTTATTTCTACCCTATATTAAGCTCCATTTTCATTTTATCCCTCTCTGTAGCTATATCCTCTGAAGAAATTTCTGTCTTCCCTAATAACTCCCAAATAATTTCCACTACCCATTCCTTAAGTTACTCCATTGCAGCAGTTTTAGGTGGAGTATAAATACATGCTAACGTAATTCTCCTCCCATGCCAGTAGCCCCTTACTGCCAAATATTCAGGGGAACCTGTTCCAGAGAAGAGCAAGTCTGTGAGATACATACCTGTCTTTCCAGCAGGTCCTATTTGTATCACAGGCAAGGTTTAAGTTTTTAGAATGGATAATTCTGGTGACGTTTGTTTTGCAGATGTGTAGGAGTTCATTGTGGTGGGGATCTGACAGTTGCTTGTATGCCAGGCATAGATCTTCCTTCAACATTGTAAGAGACCCAATACAGGGATAGGGCCTTGAGGTGGTCTGCATAGGACATGTTACTTTCTCCCTTTGTTATTTTAGTGAGGAATCTCTGTGGGCATTCTTATTGTTGAAGGTGCCTAGTTAGGCACATACCAAAGCGGGCATTGTACTCCATGATAGGTCTGGTGAATGCTGAATTCAGAGGAACAATGACCTTCTTGAACCTAAATGCCATACCTTTTCTTTATAAGTTGTACAACAGAGTGTCATTTTCTCACTACTGTAAACATGTTATGGTCAAAGGCTAGATTACTATCTTTGCATCCCTAAGTCCCCGACTACTGGATGAACTTTTAGGGGAATGTTGTGAATATGATAGTTACCAGAGGTAGTTTACTTCCCAAATGAAACTGTTGTGCATTTCTTGGCATTTAGTTTTAGTCCATGGCTCCGACACCAGTTGTTTGGCTGTGCCAGCCCTTACTAGAGAACATTTTTGTCTGTGGGGAATGCATTGACTGCTCCGAATTTGCAGTCATTCAGATTTAGGCAGCCAGAGGCCATTAATGTTGACCACAACTTCAGAGAAGTCAGTGTGAAAAAGGAGCAGTCCCAGAGCCAATCCCTGAGGGACTCTGCTTGTGACTGGCCTTTTCGTACAGGACTCCCCAGTTCTAACTTCCTGTGTCTTGTCTGTGAGCCAGCTGACTGTCCACCGGGTGATATAAGGATTTATCATTAACCTCTTGAGTTTGTTGACCATGCCTATGTGGGGTAGTGTCCAGATGCCTTGGCCAGGTCATGACAGGCAATGTTTTGTCCTCCATTACTTTAGTGACCTTCTCAAAGAAGACCACTAGGTTGAGTAGGCATGACTTGCCCTTGACGAAACCAGTCTGAGTTGGGTCCAGTGTCGGGAGAGTTTCTATGTCATTATTGATCATTTCCATGGCTTTGCTTATGAGACTGGTGAGACTTATGGGTCTGTAGTTTCCAGGGTCTGTAGATCGTCCACCTTTGTGCAGAGGGATGACTGTTGCTTTTCTCCATTCAGTAGACAAGAAATATGTTTGAAGGCTACAGTTAAGTAGCAATTCCAGATGGCCTGAAAGGTAATGTTTCGTGCTATTTAGGAGGCATCCTGTTATATTGTCTGAGCCCATTGATGCAGTGTTCTTGGCTTTAAACAGAGTGTTAAGGACCTATTCTATAGTGATTGTCAGAGGAGTTATATTTGGTATTTCTTGAGGGGAGGTGGGGGTAAAATTGGGACTGAAGTTGTTGGACAGTAGGTTTGCATTATTTTCTGGCTCAATGTAGATGGCTCCATTAACAATACGCTCTGCACACATTTAGTTTTTGAGTTTGTGGACATAGCTGAAGAATGCCTGATGGTTGTCCTTGGCCTGGGAGGCCAAATTTGCCTCAAATTTGACTTTATTTGTCCTATGAGTTTGTTTAGTTTCAGAATGGTTTTATTCTGCTGGGTGTTGCACCTAATTTTTGCCATGATTTTCTTTCTCCTTTTATACAGCCTATTAATGTTGTGATTTCATCAGGGTGGCATGTTTTTTTGAGTTAGTCCTGTACATTCCTGGAGAGTACAGCTACTCCTATGCAGTTATTCACAGAAACCCTATACAAGCATGTTAAGAGTTCCACGTAGGCACCAGTGTTCTCAGGGTTTATGAGGGGGTTGAAATTTTGTCAGGTTATCACTCGTACCCTCTCAAGTGTACAGCTTTTTGCAGAATGTCCAGATTTTTGCCTCCTGTTTTTTGTATGGCCCTCATAAAACTTTGGGTTTCTGGTAAATTGCTGGCAAAGCATTGAGAATTGAAGTCAGAAAATGTTGACAGGCATTTGCATTTCAGACTTCATTCCCTTCAGAAAATGCATGCTAATTCAAAGCCTGTTATTCTGTCAACTTTCTATGTTTGTAAAAGCAATATTTAAAAATTGTCCCTATGTTTTGGGTCATTTTCCCCCATTATTTATGGCTTTGTCCAGATATCTTGTTCTAAGAGGTTGAGAGGTATGTTGTCACTTAATAGAAGGAAGTTAGTCTTAGAGTAGTTCCTGAATATTCCAGGGTTAGCTATGGTTCCAGTAGGCCATTCTATGGTCTGACCTTACCACAGAAGGCATTACACTAGGGAAGTGTGCAACACCTTGCTGTATTACTGAGGACCAGATCCAGCATGTTTGCACCTCTGGTTGGTGTACTGACAATCTGGCCCTGGGAGTTTGTGTTTGCAAAATCCTGGAGTCTCTGTGCCTCCATGTTTATCGTATGTTATACCCTGTTAATAATGGAGTAATTAAAGCCCCCCTGAGTGTAGTATTGGTTTGGATGGTGAGTTCCAATAAGTTTAAGTAAGTGTTGTGTTGTGGTTTTCCTGAGTCATAGAGGGGTACCTGTATTTTGCAAGGAAGTGGTATAGGATTTTGACTATCGTGATTTGAATGTGGAGAAGCTCAAGTGCATTGTTCTGTTTGACAACCCTTGAGATATATTTACTTAAAGTAAAGACACCTCCATCTTTAGTCCCTGTCTGTTTAGTAGCTGGTCTAAATGTGTGGAAGGCATTTTTGCCTTGCAGTGTGCTGGTGTGCTCCCTTCAGCTTTAAACCATGTATCAGTGACTGCACAGACACCCTCATTCTCTAGGTTGAGAAGAGCTTGTAGGGAGTGGATTTTTTTTGTTTATTTGGATTTCTAGCATTGAGCAGTAATACCTTTAAATTTTTTTTAATTTGATTTCCTAGTTGGAAGTAATTACAGTTTGGCAATGCCTAAATAATGCACTATGGGAGGACAATGTTTTAGCTAATATTCAAAAGCCTAGAGGGGAGAGGTGCAGACCATCCTTGACAAAGCAGCATGATCTGTTGACCATCTTCTTCTTGCTGCCAGATATTGCACCCCCATAGAATAACACCAGAAACTAAGCCAGTTATTGAAGTCCACCATCTTTTGTTCGTATTGCGGCATCATCCTTGGAGAAGGTAAAATGCTGCTTAGTGCTAGGCTCATTCCAGCCTGGGGCACGCATTCCAAGAGCTCCAGGATGTCTCTTCATGTAGTCTAGGGAGGTATGTCTCTGGTCATTTACACTCGCATGGTTTATTACCGAATCATACTGGTACTTGTGGTCCAGTGTCTTGCATATGTAATGTGGTGGATCCTGGCCGCTGATAAGCAACTGACTGTGACTTTCTCCTTACTCAGCCTGGTGAGAGGGACATCAATGTCTCAAATGGAGTCTCCAGTGACCATAATGTTGGACTGTGTGGTGGCTTACCTTATGGGCTTAGAAGTTGAGGCTCTGTGAGATGTGGCTGTGTGTGTGGATATGAGTATTGTTTTGAAAGAGTTCATTCAGGGCTTCTGTGGGTATTTCTTATGTGTACTTCATCTAGAAAGACTTTAGGGTTTGGGAAGATTACATTTAAATGCCTCAGCATACATGTGTTTGCTTTGAACTGTGTGTGATGGGTGCAGTGTGTTGTCAATCAGATTGTCAGTAGTACATTAGGAGTGCTTTTATGTGAGAGCTTTGCCTCCATTGATATCGTATAAATGCATCTCTCAAATACCATATCATTTTAGTAAACATGAAGCAATTTTTGCATTACTTCAGGATGCCCATATCCACCAAGCCTAGTAAAGCAGATAGTGGGAAAGTTCATTCATAGCCAAAGCAATACGCCATTTTTTATTGATTAGATGGTTGTAGCAAGAATATAAAGTAATGCCAGGAGTATCTGGTTTTGCATTCTGGAGGCAGTGCCCGTCACTGTGAACTATGTGCAACCAGGTATTGGTGAAATATGAAGTGTGCTTTTATAGGAAAAATGTCAACTCGTGGTGTCTGCATCTATACAGGACACTGCCAAGCACTTGGGGAGAAACTAATAAATAGACTTATTTATGGATGAAGTACTATGAGAGAGATCCTACATTTAGGTTACACAGCAGCAAACCAAGCAGTACTTACTGAAAATAAATAATTAGCTTTGTCAAGAATGATGAAAAGAGGGAACTCTCCTGAATGGTTACTGCCTGGCTACTACTAGTGTTGGTTTCACCACAGCTTCACACTGATACAATGCTGCTTTGCTTCTTCACATGCCAGAAGCAAAACAGTAGCACTAATCCCAAGATGAGAAGCAGGCCACAGGTTCTTTGGTGATCAACAATCTTTATCCAAGATAATGCAAAGGTCTGTAGGCTTGTTGTAGCCTTTTCCTGGCAGGAGCCTTGCACAGCAGCCAGACCAATCAGAAAGGTCCAATACAGGCACTCACTGCCAAATCAAAAACAGTTAGGAATCAAGGCACTCTGTTCGTTCTTTCACCAGGAGCAAAATATAAGCACAAATTCCAAGTTGGACCTTTGAAGCAGTTATTAGGCTTTCTGGTGATCAGCAGTCTCCATGAAATAATGTCCCCGTGCTCCTTCTCTCACTAGGAACAAAACAGAAGCACTAATCCTAAGACGACTATTGAGAGGCAGATGTGTACTCTCCAATAATTAGTGGCCTTGGACTACATGTTGCAGACTTAAGGTAAGATGGAAAAAAATGGGTTAATATCTTAGAGGTCGAGTGTGCGGTAAGCAGGTAGATGTGAAAGAGGGGGGGGACTTAAGTTTTTGCTATCTAAGTGGAGAGTAACTAATTTTAAAATGGCAAGATAGTTTAGAAAGGGCTAGGCACTTTGAATTCTGGCGCTATGAAATGCACTGGGATGGCCAATACATTTAAGTAGCTTAAAGGGTGTGATTTCACAAAATGATAATTTTGGGCTTACTGACAGTAGCCAATGAAAGAGTAGAGGGAAGTAATGTGGCCAAATTAACATAAGGGGCCGGTAACTAGAAAGACAGTTGAGTTTAAAAACACAACAGCATGGGGGTGGGGGAACTTTTTATTTCTGTGTGACTCACAAGAGAGACATTTGTGGTCTCATTCCTAGTTTAAATAAGCAATTAAAAGCAGAATACAAGTAAGCCACAGTTTAAAGAAGATATAGCAAATAGAAGAAGGCAATGAAGCAATACAAAATACAAGAAAGCAAAAATAACCTTTCACTCACAGCAATCTATGGTAGTCTAAGTGAACTTTTCCAATGAAGACAATTCTTAGCTTCCCAAGTCCTTACATAGGTATTTCCCTGAAGTAAATATGTGACAGGTAAATGCTAGGCTGTTAATCAGTTTGCAGACTATTATAAGTCTAGCCAATATCCAGAGGTCAGACTCAAACCTTGTAACTTGTATCTGTGAGGTTAAGACCTTGACCGTTTATGCCAGTCCCTGTCTTTGTCATCGTTTTCCTCTCCCATATGTAGTAAACAAATGATGTGGACATCCTACAGAAGGGCCTCACTGAGACAGATGCCTGGTGTCAGAGCCATGGCCTCAAGCTCAATGCCAAAAAGAGCAGCGTCATCCCCTTTGATAAAAACTCTGTACCCATGAACTGCCACATAGGCTGCAATCTACTTAACACCGAATGCATGATAAGAGACCTTGGGACCCAGGTGGACAGCAGTCTCTCCTTTGATAGTCACATCGCTACAGTAGGTAGGTAGGAAGTCTTACGTGGCACACCTCATCATAAAAGGGTTCTTGTCCAGGAAAAAGAGGTCATTGTTCCCCTCTACTCGTCACTCATTAGACCCATTATAGAGTACAACACCCCTTTTGGAATGTACCTCACAAGACATCTGCAGTAGCTGGAAAGGCCACAGAAGTACCTCACAAAAAGGATTACTGGCCTCAAGCAAATGGACCTACACTGACCACCTCAAAAAACACCAGCTTTACTCCGTAGAATATCGCCTACTCCGAGGTGATCTCTGCCTAACATATAAAGCTATGTCAAACCCAGAGCTGTTGGACATGCTACACCTAAAGAAATCCCAATCCCTCCGAGCTACACGCTCTAGGGACCTAAACCTTGTCACCACAATAAACAGGACACGCTGGAGGGATAGATTCCTGTCCCAGAGACTTCCTATACTCTGGAACAAGCTACCCATTTATGTCAAGCAAAGTTCTTCATTAGCACTCTTCAATAAAAATCTTGATGAGTGGATGAGAAATAGGAAATACATCCTGCGGACCACTTCTGTGTCTCTGCTCGACAGTGGCACATGAAAATAACTTTCTTGGGTGGCGTAAGCCATGGAACCTTGCTGGCTAGGCTTACATAGGCCCTTGGGCCGATAGCCTAGTACCTACCTATGAACCTATGAATGTTTTCAGAAAGCATTAACAATTGCCCTCTTATCAACTTGTCCTATAGAAACATAACCAGATGCTTAGTTTCCTTCTGCTACAAACTTTTTCATGTTACACCATGAACATTTATTTGCTTAAACACTTTTCATTACATTAATTGTTCTCATATTTACTTGCTTCCACTCATAACTTGTTGTAGCAAGCCAATGGCCTTAATCCAGCCATTCTTATATCCAGAAGTAAGAAAACGTATATCAACTCTACTTGTATTGTGATCTGTATACTTTACACCCCTGCCGTCACCTAAACAACCCAAGATTACACCCGGTTATCTTAAACTTTATCCAGGCTTTCTTCTCTTTTTACATTGCAGTGCCTACATTTCTTAAAACTAGAAAAGTAGAAAGAAAAAAGAAGACTAAGAAAAAAGGGCACCTGTTTACTTAAGTACCCTCGTAACACACAGAAAAATAATTGAAAATGCTTTACTCTAAAACATGCAGTTTGTCATGAAATGTTTCATAAAAATACTAAGAACAAAAATTGTTTACTTACAATTGCCACTTTCCCCTCCTGTTCTCTTCCCTTTAATATTCTATCAAACATTATTGAAAGGAAATGGGGCAAATGCTCTGGAGTCCCTAACAAGTTTAACAAAGTTTGTGTCTTTCAGCTTTTCCCGGTTAGGGGTTGCCACAGTGGAACTCCGGTCCGCTAATGATTGGCAGTTGATTTTTACGTACCAGCTTGCCAGGCCTGACGCAAAACTTTCAACGAAGGTACGCCCATTCACGCATGTCTCCACGCAGAAGGCGCTCTAGCTGAGAATCGAACCGGACAGCGTCTTACTGTGAGGCGACCAAAAAAAAAAAAGTCCAATACTTCCAGTTTTTCTTGTTCAGCCATATTTCACAAATATGATTGATCCTTGTAATCCCACATTTTATTAATTATTTTACAAGTTGCTGGTTTTCTTCTTTATCTCAGTCTCCCCAACTCTAGTCTCACCTTAATTCCCAGTTTAGTCCTGGTTATTCTAGTCAACTCCTGTGCTTTTCTCTGTCTCAAGCATTTTCCTTTGAAACATTGGAAAATGTTTCACTGGCAAAGTCTGTCTGAGCTTTATCATCAAAAGAATTAGAAGCAGAGTATCATTTTGTTTGATAGCTCCCTTTTTGTTGAACAAACTTTTGTAATTCCTCCTTAGCCTGATGTTCATCGTGCCATACTGCTGCAGTCATTACACTTGGGTTATCCTTCCGTCAGGCGGGTCCTTGGTCGGCGGAATTCCAAAGTCTTGGTCCGTCGTCGGTTGTCATCGCTTCTTCCCTGACGTCAGAGCGGCAGGGGTACAAAAGAGGCAGCCGACGCCATTTTCTTAAGTCTTTCTTGCCGCGCGGTGCCCGAAGCACTAGCAGTTCGCAAGTGCCAGTCGGCCAGCAACTGAGATTTCCGAAAAGGATTTCAGCCGAAGTCTTCTCTAAGGGTTGGGAGGGTGGCCTAATGGTTATGGTGTTTGCCTTACAAACACAACGTGCAGGGTTTGAGTCTCACAAGGGATAATTGGCTAGGCTTACAATGGCTCACAAGGGCACTTAGCCTAGTACTAACCTATAAACACCACTCCACTACATTACAACCTATAAAGCTAAGTACCCCGTTGGGGAAACCTTTCTTGCCTCAGACCGATGTCAGACAAAGTTAATAATTGCATTTCTTGTGGGAAGCAAATACCGCATAAGGATTTTCACTCATACTGTATTCCTTGCCTAGGCCCAGACCACGATGTCTCGGGCTGCCGCTTTTGTGCTAGGTTCAATAAACGCACTATAAAACATCGGGCGGAGTTCGCCCTTCATTATTTTGGCAAAAAATTTAACTACAGCATGTCGTCGGATATTCCGACACCAGGCTTAATGAAAAAAAGCAAAGATAAAGATAGACATCCGAGGCCCAAAATGGATACCGAGACCACGCTTAGGCCTACCGCCGGATCTCCGGTTCTCAGTGAGGTGCCTTCGCAGCCCCTGACTACCGCTGAATCTATTTTACCGGTGACTTCTCAGTCTGTAGTTGCAGGCCCTCCGGAGCCGATTACCTCTCTGGACACCAACGTTACTCTTGGTGGGGAACCAGAAAATTTAGCTAGGCCTTCCGTTTCTGAAAGCGTTTTCAAGACTACTTCTATTACCATTAAATCTTACTCAAAATCTAAAGCCCCTACGAAAATTAGGAAACAGGGTCCTCAGACCCCCTCTCAGCAACCCATGCCTAAAAAGCAGATGCTCAAGATGGCTGAGGATTTAATTACTCTTATCAGGGGTTCTCAGCCCTCCTTAGAAAAAAGACCCAGGTTGGAGGAAGACTACCCTTCCTCAGATCAAGCTTCCATTACCTCAAGTTTTTCTGAGGACCAGGATTACTCCTATTCTCCCTATGAAGACTCTGATGCAGAGGTATCAATTCCCTCAGTTTCCCCCCCAGAGGACTATTCTTTCAGGGAAACCTTGCATACCTTGAGGGAACACTTCCACTGGGAAGGACAGGATTACTCAGATTCTAAGAAAAGGCTCCGGGAGTTTCTCCTTCTTCCTCAGCATAGGCCCCTTGCTATTCCTCCGGTTTTAGATATTTTGGATGATGTTTTTGCAGAAGCCAGTCTGAATCCAGACTCCTTGCCTCCAGCCCCAGTTAAACCAGACAGATATTACCGGGTCCCTGATTCCCACCAGTTTTTATATAAAAGCCCTGC
Organism: Protopterus annectens; assembly: GCF_019279795.1. Lineage (NCBI taxonomy): Eukaryota > Metazoa > Chordata > Ceratodontiformes > Protopteridae > Protopterus > Protopterus annectens. Next base: position 286,359,053 of record NC_056747.1, on the reverse strand, counting down.
TGCTGACCCAGAAACCATTTCACAGGGTCCTAAGGGGATTAAGGCCTCTACTGCAAAAAATCCTTTACCTTCTGTAAGAGATTCCAGAGCATTAGAAAGATGGGGGAAGAAGGTGTATACTTCTGCCACTTTAGCCATGAGGGCATTAAACTGCCAATTTCACATGCTAAAATACCAGCAGTTTTTGATCTCCCAATTGAAAGATGACACAAACAGATCAACCAGATTTAAAAGAGATGCAGGATTTATTGCATGGAGCAGAACAAGTGGGAAAACATACTTTACAGTGTGGTTTTGATTAATTGGAGGCCTCATGTAGAGCAGCTGTCACCGGCTCTGTGATACGTAGACATGCTTGGCTAAAAGAGCAAACCTTACCAGATCATGTAAAAGCAAAGTTATTGGATGCACCATTGCAAAAGGATGTATTATTTGGTGTCAAAGCAGAGAAGGTTTTAAAGTAAATGGAAGAAAAGGCAAAATCTATGCAAACAGTTAAAGATTTCTTGCAGGTACAACCTCCTCGCTTCAGCAGAAATTGGCCATCAAAAAACTGGTCCTTTCCAACCACTGACAGACCCCAAAGGGGTAGGTACAGACACCCCAGGCGCAGAGGACAACCACAAGGTTCTTACAGACCTAGACAATGGCAAACAACAATTCCAAGAGGTGGAGAAGAAAGGCCTCAACCATTCAGGAAGCAAGCTCAATGACTTCCCCCTACTCCTGCCAAACAAACATTCAATGTCAGCACCTTTGGGTGGAAAACTGGCCTTATTTTCAGACAATTGGCACATTATTACACAGGACAAATGGATTCTGGACATCATAAACAGAGGCTACAGATTCCACTTTCATACCCTTCCAAAAATGAAAGGCATGCCAAACCTGCCACAAAATCAATGGGCAGAGGCACAAAAACAAATTTCCGCTCTCATGGATATGAAAGCAATTCAAAAGGTACCTACAAAAGAACAAGGTCAAGGTTTTTATTCAAGACTATTTCTGGTACCAAGGAAGGACAAAGACTGGTGACCCATCTTAGACCTATCTATCCTGAACACGTACTTAGAGGTACCATAATTCAAGATGCTCACATTACAGCAGCTTCTTCCCATGTTGGGCAAGGAGTCTTGGCTGGTAACGTTGGACCTCAAGGAGGCATACCTGCATGTCCCTATCAGACAAGATTGCAGAAGATACCTCAGATTTCTTGCAGGTACAACGCATTATCAATTCTCTACATTGCCCTTTGGCTTATCTACTGCGCCCAGAGTATTTACGAAATGCCTGGCATCAGTAATTGCATTTTGCAGACAACGAGGAATACAAATCTACCCATATCTGGACGACTCCCTGATCCAAGCGGACAGCAAGGACATTCTGTTACAGCATTTGGCGTTTGTAATAAAAATGTTAAATTGCCTAGGGTACACAGTAAACAAAAAGAAATCAAAACTGATACCCTCACAACAGATAATATTCCTGGGTGCCAGCTTAAATACAAAGGTCCAGATGGTTTATCTCACACCAGACAAGCAAAGGAAACTGTCTCAATACTTCAGAAAAATGACAACTTTAACCCAGCTTACTGCAAGGAAAATCCTGCAGGCTTTGGGGTTCATGGCATCCTGCATTCTACTAATACCATTTGCAAAGCTGCATATGAGAAAACTACAATGGTACCTGAAAAACCTATGGTCTCAACACAAACACAGCCTGGAAACAATTATACCACTCATTCCATGCCTTCAAAAGGAATTTTTGTGGTGGGCTCAAGCATGCCAAAGAAACACGGGTCTCCCTTTCTGCATACCTCAAGCAAATCAAACCATCACAACAGATGCTTCAGAATACGCCTGGGGAGCACACATGGCAGGTCAGTGCATTCAAGGAAGATGGTCTCAAAAATGCATGCACCTTCACATCAACCAAAAGGAGATGCTAGCAGTACAAAATGCTCTTACAACCTTCAAGGACCTATTGCATCCAGGTCAACTATTAATAAGAACAGACAACACCACAGTTATGTGGTACATAAACAAACAGGGAGGCGCACATTCCTACCCCCTGTGCAGACGGACAATGACCCTGTGGAACACAGCATTGGCCTTACAAGTACAACTACAAGCGCAATTCCTGCCAGGAAAGGAAAACATTCTGGCAGACAAATTAAGCAGAAATATGACAGATCCTCACGAGTGGGAGTTACACCCTCAAGTATTCTCAATGATAGCACGGAAATGGGGACAGCCAGACATAGATCTATTTGTCTCCCACAGCAATTACCAGCTGAAAAAATTCTGCACAAGGACCTATCATCCACAGGCCTGGAAAGTGGACGCTCTATCCTTCAGTTGGACAACATTGACAACCTATGCCTTCCCACCTCTACCTCTACTGACAAACGTTTTACTAAAAGTCAGAGCAGAGAGGCCACAAATTATTCTTATTGCTCCGGACTGGCCTCGTCAGCACTGGTACCCGCTCCTAAAGAGCCTGTCTCATTCACCACCTTGGATCTTACCTCAATTCCCACTTCTGTTGTCTCAGCAAAATTACAAGATCCTCCACAGTCAGCTCAGGACACTAAATCTAGCTGCATGGAAAATACCTTAACTTATCAATCTACACTCCTCTCAAAGGAGGTCCAGAATGTCATCTTGGAGGCCAAGAGACCCAGTACCAGAAAAACTTACTCAGGCAAATGGAAGCAATTTTGTGCATGGAACCAAGCAAAAGGCCTAAATCCTTGGATATTAAATATACCTTAGATTCTACAGTACCTAGCTGACATGTTAAACAGTGGCCTTTCCTTCTCATCCATCAAAATCCACGCCTCAGCTATTTCAGCACAATACTATATGGATCCTCCCTTATTCTCACATCCCTTACCAAGACAGTTCCTCAGAGGGGCAAAAAATATAAGGCCCCCACGAAATCCACCATCTACAGCTTGGGACCTTAACTTCGTACTGGAAAAATTGACATTACCTCCTTTTGAACCTGCCTCCTCAGCAGAACTGCAATACTTGTCATGGAAAACAGCTCTGCTTTTGGCTATTACCTCAGCATGCAGGGTTTCGGAGCTACAGGCCCTTATGGCAGTACAACCTTTCCTCATTTTCCATCAGGACAGAGTCTCTTTACGTACCAACCCTACCTTCATGCCAAAGGTGGTATCCAGTGTGGCTTTGAATCAGGCTATCCATTTACCTACCTTTTATCCAAACCCCCAGAATAAAGGGGAGAGACTACTTCACTCCTTGGACATTCACAGACAACTTCGATACTATTTGGACAGGACAAAGTCATTCAGAAAATCTGAACAACTTTTTGTGTCTTATGCTGCTGGTGTTCAAGGAAAGGCTATTTCCAAACAGACTATTTCAAAATGGATAGCCCACTGCATCCGCTTTTGCTATTCATTTCATGGGAAAACAGTGCCAGGATACATCAGATCACACTCCACCAGGGCAACAGCTACCTCAGCAGCATATCTCAGGGGGGTCCCAACCAAGGACATTTTGGAAGCAGCTTCTTGGAGTTCAGTGCATACTTTTACCAAGCACTACCACCTGCCACTATACTCTAAATCTAGAGCGGGCTTTGCCACCGCAGTCCTGCAGGGCATTCTAGCCCCTCCTAATTCAGCCTAATACCAGCCACCCTTCCATAGCTTTGGGATTCACCCAAGTGTAATGACTGCAGCAGTGTATGGCACGATGAACATAGTACAGTTTTGTACCTACCATAAATGTAGATTTTCGAGTGCACATACTGCTGCAGTCCAGGTTTCCCTCCCTCCAACCCCTCTCAGGACAGGGCTTATGACAAACACCTCTAGCATACTTCCAACTTGGGGTACTCCTGTATGGTGTATTTGCTTACAACTACTGATTGGTTTTATCTACTTATGTAAGTTTGCATAACATCATGTATTGCCTGCCTATCTGGGGGCACCTGACATCTGGAGCAAGAAAAACTGAAGAAAATGTCGTCGACTGCCTCTTTTGTACCCCTGCCACTCTGACGTCAGGGAAGAAGCGACGACAACCGACGCTGGACCAAGACTTTGGAATTCGGCCGACCGAGGACCCACCTGATGGCAGGATAACCCAAGTGTAATGACTGCAGCAGTATGTGCACTCGAACATCTACATTTATGGTAGGTACAAAACGGTACTTTCTGCATCAAATAATGACTGTGATCCTCCAGGAAAAAAATATTCTGAAGATACCTGGATCCAGCAGCTTGAATCTTACACCTGCCTGTTGACATTCCATGATTGCTGGAGTAAATGTTCTCTTCTGCTTGGTGTACAATGAGCAACATTTTCCACAAACACTCTACCATCTCCAACTCTTGTAGTTTGTCCTTCTGCCACAGTTTTGTCCGAATCAACTCTTTAAGCTGATGGAATTGCATGTTTACTAGTACAAGTCTTGGCTGCTTTCATATGGCCAGGTTTGGCGCACATATACATGATGTACCCTTTCAATTAATCAGTCCTGCTGTGGAATGCCAGTCCAGTTGCTTATTTGTGCTTTCATAAAATTAATACATTCTGTTCCTTCCAGTTTCTCTGGTACAGTAGACAATTTCAGGTTTTCCCTACTTAATCTGTTCTGTAATTGTACTATTTTGTGACTGCTCTCTTCTTGAGCAGTCTCTTACTCGGTCAGCCTTTTTTCATCTCACCCTCTGATTGTTGCAGTTTTATCAGCACTTCTGAATATTTGTTTAAAGCATCTTCCATTTTTTTTTCCAGCTTTTTATTTAAGTTTATATACACCTTCAGTGTTTCTGTTATTTTTAATTAGCTCTGATCACATTTGACTTATTTTTTCCTGTAGATTACCGAAAGTCATGTCTTGTACCAAAGCTGAAGTTTGAACTGCTTTTGCTGAACAGCTGTAGCATTCTTTTCAGCAAGTGTTTTCTCCTCACCTTTTGTGGTTGATTTTTCTTTTAGCTTCTTTAAATTTATGTTTTGCTGGCATCCAGGCAGCGTACTTCATAGCATCAGTTGTGGTAACTTAAATATTTAATTGACTTCTTAGAACTAATAAGAAGGTCCAGTGACCTGGCCACATTAACAAAAGATAGATAGTAATGCAGCAAGTAGCTTTAATGCCGGTTGTGTTGATGTAGAGAGGTAATGCCCTCACTATGACCCAGATTACCCTAATTTGATTAACAGTAGACCCAGTCACTGTATAAAGTACCTGGAGTATTTGGATTGAGAGGATAATGCCATACGTCCTTCTTGGAGGAAAGAGTACTGTTTGTTTGTAGCTGTGGTAACACTCCGTAACAAAAGTTGTGGATTACATTCCAAGCTGTGGTTCACTTGTATGAAGAAGTCTGTCACTGGCTGGTATGCAGCATCCATCTCCCTGAGGTTGAGAGTTAAATGGGGAAGGTACAGAGGATCAGCAGCAGAGATTGGAGATCAAAAGAATAGTGAACATGTAAAATAAACATGACATTGGAAATTATTGTGGCTGTGGTAATACAAACTCACGGATTTGACAATATCCCATTCTTTGTCATGAGAAACTGCAAAAAAAAAAAAGGGCCTGGGTGCAGAGAAATAGACTTTTAAAAGGTAAGAAATCAATGGAATTAAGGGATGAGACATATATTTAATTACATTTTTTTTTTCTCTATATAGCATTGCTTGTTGACATATTTTTTTGCTGTCAGTGATGTGATGTGTAGTTAACAAGAAAGTCTGTTGCTGTTTTCTAGAACGGGTTTCTGACAAAAAAAAAGTCAAGCAGCAGTTCTAGTTTACTTTGGTAGAGCTGGGGTAAATAAGTATTATTTTTCTTTATTTACTGTGTAGTACACTAAACAAGCAAGTGAAAAAAATGTTCTTGTCATTTAATCCTGTTTGTTAATGACTGCCATACTTTTTGCTTGTTCTTCCCCACTTTTCCATATTGTAGACTACCAGATGTTCCACCCAATGCCAGTCTTCATTTAGAGGTTAAGCTACTGAAAGTGGAGGATGGTCCTGACCTGGAAACTCTCACAGGGACAGCAAAAATTGACCTAGCCAATCAGAAACGTGAGCGAGGAAACTACTACTACCAAAGGGCTGAATATGTGTATGCTATAAATTCGTATGATATTGCTCTCAGGATTATTGACACAACTTCAAAGGGTGAGTTACCATACTTGCTTGTCTGTGTGTTGCTTACTTTATCAAGTTAAAGTTTAGGATGTGAATATCATGTTAATGTAGTTAATTTGTAAGGCTGGTGATAGCATTTTGTGGGTCCCCAGCTGGTCAATTTGTGGGGCCCCCCTAGGCATAGCCAGTGTAAGTATTGCCATATCACTGTTTATCCCTGCTATGAAAGCTTTTAGTTCAAGCTGCAGTGTTTTATGAGTAGTATGCATAGGCTAAAATGACGCTACAGTGCTCTTAAATTATGACAGGCCTTTGTCCCACACTATGTTGGCATGTCTTACATGGTGACATTCACAGCGACTGGCATTTAGTTACAATAGTGATGCAAGGCTGGACTTGAGCAAAGTGGTGCACTAGGTACTCCCTACAATTTCATCCTCCTACACACGCACACACACACACACACACACACACACACACACACACACACACACACACACACACACACACACACACACACACACACACACACACACACACACACACACACACACACACACACACACACACACACACACACTCTTCAGTGCTCCACTGTTTTTTTCCTAACCATCTTGGGCTCTCTCAACATGCACATTACCTTTTTTTCTTTTTGTCATGTTTTACCTTATGGCTTCTTGATAAAGCTGAGGCTTAACTTTCTATATGCTCTGAAGTGCATTTTTAACTTTTTTTTTTTTTACACAACCATTTCATTCAATGACTGCTTGACCAGAAATTCTGACTGAGGAAAGTCATTGTTGCTGTTAAATTTTAGGTTTCCTTGTACCTTTCAACACACTGTTCCTGCTCAAAATAGCACAGTAGTAATGATTTAAGAAATAATTAAGCCTGGGCACCCAGAAGCCATATGGTTATAGATGCCCTGGGATGCATTTTAGGGCATTTTCTCAACTTTTCAATCCAATGGTGGCCTGAATAAAAATCATGAGCAAGAAAAGAATGTCTTTTTTTTTTTTCTTTCTATGAAGACTTAAGTTGTGCCCAAGGCTTAATGTTAAAAGCTGACAAAACAGTAGCTCGTAGCTCACAAACTAAAGAGACAGTTGTGAAGATGCACAAATCCTATCTGGGAATACTCCCTAACGCCCCCCCCCCCCACACACACACGCACAAAAGGACAGTCACTGCGTCTGCATCCCTTTGGTGTTAGATTGGAATGAAAGCAGAGGTTCAAATGGCCACAGTTGTGTATTTCAAGTAACTGCTATCATACATGTACGTAGCATTAACTCCTCAAACCTCAACCTGTTAGCACAAGAAATCTGGATAAAGCGTAAAATAATGGGGAGACAAAGTCCCAAAAATATGCACAGATTTTAAATAAAAAAAGATTTGTGTTAGTATGCATTTTTTGAAGGATATGAAATCTGAAACTTTAAATTATTTAGTCACTTCAGTCCTCAGTGATTTGCCAGAAAACAACACATTTTATGAGGAGTAGACCAAAAGTATGAGGCAGAAATCTGGACATTCTGTGAAAATTTGGACAGTTGAGAGGTATGCCTCATCCCTAACCCCCATAGACAGCCACCTGTATTTGACCCTGATGTGTGGTTGTGAAGAAAGTAAAAAAAAAAAAAAAATGATTACAGTAATATATTCCACTTTGTTGCTCCTAGACCTACACTGCCACTGTAAGAGCTCTAGTAACCTTCTTTATACACCTCTTAGGCCTGTGGAAAAAAAAAACAATGACCACATTGTTCCCACCCCAAATACAAGCTATAATGGACCTCCTGTGCACACCAATAAGGTTTGATTGTGATGAAAACAAAAGTAGTAATGACCACACAATCCCCAGCTCCCCACATAGCATACATTAGCCTTCTGTACACACATCTGAACAAGGCTGGTTTTAAAATGGGTGTGGTTGAGGGCAGAGGCTACCATTAAGTCCATGTCAAAATTCATTTGTACAGTCTGTATTGTTGGGGCTGACAGACTCCAAGAACATCTAAGTGTCTGAATGTGCAGTGATATATTTTTTGCCTTGCTTTTGAAGTATAATTTGTTTTTAACTGAAATTTTTATGCTACCCATATGTCCGGGCATTATTGTGCTTGAATGGACAGGTAAAAGTCAGTGATTGTTAAAAAAAAAAAAAAAAAAAAAAAAAAAAAAGTTGCCCAAACACACAGACACACACTTTCTGCATGTTCACCTTCAGGAAAAAGGAAGGAATTCCATTTCACCTGCTGCATGTTTTTGAGGCACTGGGTTTAACAGGAGCATGTGGATAGACAGATGGACCTGAAGGGCATGCAGAATCCACATAGCCAAGAACTCAACCAATGCAAAGCACTATGAGATGGCAATGGTACTCCCTGTGCCATGGTAACAATGAACAGTTGTGTTCACAAACCCTCTTCCTGCTAAACCACCAAAAATAGCCACTTATCTTGTGCAAGGTCTGTTTGTGATGGTAAGTGAAAGCAAATATGGCATCTTGTTAATTTTAAGTGCACTGCAACCACACCACACACCCCCCCCCCCGTACATGCACACTCAATCATAATGGCAATGCTGATTGTGCTAGAAAGTGAAATAAATTATAGCCAGCTTGTTGCTCTTGTGTTGCAGTGCGCACACACACGCGCGCACGCGCACACACACACACACACACACACACACACACACACGCACACACACACACACACACGCACACACACACACACGCGCACACACACACACGCGCGCACGCACACACACGTGCACGCGTGCACACACACACACACACACACACACACACACACGTGTGCGCGCACACGCACACACGCGCACGCACACACACACACACACACACACACACACACACGTGCACGCGCGCACACACACACACACACACACACACACACACACAAGCACTCGCACACACACTATAATACTGGGTTTGCACTTAATTTCATCAAATAGCTATATGTTGTGCAACATTGTTACTGTTTGTGACTGTTATTAAGCAGTTGTCAAAAACAGCAGCAGGGTAAGTCACTTTTATTTACCACCTTGAGGAGTAATGCAGATCTGTCACTGTCCCTGATTTTGCCCCATAATTTTGCTCTGTCTGTCGTAAAACGTTTGATTTGCTGGTAAATCATTCAGGTTACATACAGTCAATAAATCCAGACATCAGAATTTCGTACTTATTGTCCAAAAAATACACGTTGATGCAAAATGTGTTTTATTAATTATTGAAGTGAATTAGTGTAATAATGAGCGTTTCTGATTTTGAGCCTTTATGTTGCTATTATTTTTGGCTTTTGGCCAAAATTCTTGAGCAAAGAATTGTTATTCTGCCACTATTTGTATAACTCCCAAAAAGAAAAAAACATCCCTGAGGTTAAAATCCAAGCTGTGCACTGAAATCAGTCACGTTGGGCTGCTGATCTCTTGTGCTTATCTTGCACATCATCATTCACTGATTATTGGCTTTATTCTAAGAGGATCTTATCACAACCCTGTTTCAGCCAAAGAGGTAATTGGAAAATGAGTCAGTTTTCCTCTCTCCTCATTTTCCTTGACCAGCAGCAGCTTTTGTGGCCCCCCCCCCCCACACACAGTCAGGGATGATTATGCACCCTCCCAGCAGCCATGAGTATTGCAGGTGCCTAAAGCTGGCTATGGCAGTTTTAGTTGAAAGAATGTCCATTAGCAGGATTTCGAGCGAAGTATGTTAGTGGTAAAATTGTTCTTCTTCTTTTGGCTTTTCCCAGTTAGGGGTTGCCACAGCAGAACTCCGGTCCGCTAATGATTAGCAGTAGATTTTTTTTTACGGTGCCGAGGTGCCAGCCCGACACCCAACCTTCAACGAAGGCACACACCCATTCACGCATGTCTTTCGAATGCCACTCGACCATGGAGAGGGCATGCAGACTCCACACAGAAAGCACTCCAGCCGAGAATCGAACGGGAGAACCTCTTGCTGTGAGGCGATAACACTACCGCTGCACCATCGTGGTAGTGAAATTGTGAAGCCTATTACTTGATAAAACACTTTTACCATAACAGAGTACTTTAAATTTTAGCAGAAATATAAATGAGTTGTTACCTACCTGGTTTTAAGTACACAAGATTGCTTTGTAGCTTTTGTTGGTTTGACAGACATAATACAAAATATCAAAATAACTTGCTGTGGTTCGGGGCCCCCACGACTGCAGGGTTCACTGGTGCTTAAAGCTGGCTATGTTCATTTTTATTGTTTTTATTTGGAATTACTAGTTTGTGGATTACTGAGAAAAGGATAGTGAACAGCCCAGGCCTTGGTAACCCTTTGTTCCTACATCTTGAGTACAATGCCTATAAAGATCAGGAGACAGGAAGTGTCTTTTAGTCCCGTAATTGGAAATCATTTCAGCTTCTGTCTTTTAAGATGTTTGAGATAGTTGAAGTAGATGTTTTCTCATCCCATCCCCAAAACTGTGTATTTTGATACAAAGTCATTGTCTTTTGGATGAATTCTGAATCCCCCCCCCCACATTTGTCACAGTGGTCTGTAGGAAAGCCCTCCTCCTAACTGGCTTTTGTCTAGATGTGACCACTTTTTATATTTTATGAGGTGTTGCACATAATGAAATTAATGCATCAGTGTTTTGTGCCTGCAGATTTGCTTCTGGGTGATGTACAAAAAAGGGTCATGGCTTTGTGAGTTAATCAGCTGGTTAACAAAATGTAAAATAATTTTGCAGTTAAGGCACTGAGAGCCGCCACATGCTTGAATGGCTTATCACATTCTGTGTTTATAAAGCTGTAAGCAAAGACCTTTGATTTCCAGCTTGTAGTGGTGCCTTTCTTTGTTGCAACTTCTGAAAGGAGATGATCTTGGTAGTCCATTTAACATGACCTGTAGTCAAACCCTAACATGGATTGTAGCACTGCAGACAGATGCACTTTCTCTACACAGTTACTGGTTTTGTGTTAGTTTAATATATTTTTGATAACGGTTTTCTTTTTGTTTGACAAGTGCTGATGCAGTGTGTCTGTACCACAAATGTGCCATTTTACAGTAGTCTTCTAGAAATAGAGTTTCAGCTTAGGAGGGAGGACACAGGGTCTTAAGGCCATCTGTCTCTATCTGGGGGAGAGGGGGGAGGAGAATGGATTAAGGTAGTTTTTATCAGAGGCATTGATTGCAGCAGCATTCTGATTCATCTCAGGGCAGTAACTGTGCACAGGATTATGCTCATCTGCTGGATGTTCTTCGTGTTTCACTGTTGCAGTCATTACATTTGGTAATCTGCTGGCAGGTTGCCCTCAGTCGGCCTGAATAATGAAGTCTTGGATCCTGCGTCGGTTGCTGTCTCCTCTTCCATGACGTCAGGTCATCAGGGGTGTAAAACATGCAGCTGACGCCATTTTATCCAGTTTTTCTTGCCGCGCGGTGCCCGAAGCAGAAGCAGTTCGTAAGTGCCGGTCATCCGATTCCTGAAATTTTGGCATTCGAGTTTCAGAACCGAAGCCTTCAGCTAAAGCTAAGTACCCCATTGGGGAAACTTTTTTTCTTGCTCCTTACCGATGTCAGTAAAAGTTAATAATTACATTACTTGTGGGAAGCAAATACCTCATAAGGATTTTCATTTGTGCTGTATTCCTTGCCTAGGCCCAGATCATAATGTGCCTTGCTGTCGGTTTTGTGCTAGATTTAACCAACCATTTAACCATTTATTAAGTGTCTATATATTTTTGCTTCAAAATATTTTGGATCCAGATTTAATTACCCTGAAATGTCGTCAGTTAGCAACCCGACTACCGGAGTTTACAAAAAACGCAAAGAAAAAGACAGAGACAGACCGTCGAGGTCCAAAACCGATGACTAAGCTTCTCCTAAGTCAGTCGCCGGTACTCAGTGAGGTGCTTTCCCAGCCCCTGATACCCGCTACCTTTGAGTCGCAGGCCTCTACCGAGACCCATGCAGAGTCCGGTATGCCGCAAGATTCTCAGAGTATTGAACCCGTGGATGTCTCTCCCTTGGATGGGTCTGCAGCCGCTGTGCAGGCACTGGCTTCTGAGGGTGTTTTCAGGCTTCAACATTTTTATATAAAACCGATGCCAACTTCAAAAACCTTCTTGAAAAAATAGCCAAACCAGGAACTGTGCCCACTGTCGTCTCCGTTGAAATAACCACAAGATGTAACAAGCTCTTAAGCACTGTTAACTTGGTTTAATCCTTAGGTAAAATAACAGCATATAAAATGACAGCATATAAAATGAATGGAAACACAACTTAGCGCTTTCACCCTCCTATTGAGGGCATCATCAGAGTTGTGTATAAAAAATACGTTGAAGTTTAAATAACGTCCTTGAAAAACACACCTCCTAACAAACACCAATCAGATTAATCTATTCAAACAGTAGGTCGTTTGAGATTCTTGTATAGTGATCTATGTAATACAAAAGTGTTACAAAAAAACTTCTATAAAATCACACCACATCATAGACTATTACATTTACACTGTTATTAAAAATAAAAATAATAAACTAACAAAAAATAATAAACAATTCCAATAAAATGTAATTTATATAAATACTGTAACACCTAACAAAAAAATAGTAGTATGGTAATAAGGTTAAGCACTAATACCAAACAACAGTGTGTGTTACAATTAATGTTAATGTGTATTCCTATTGTATTGTCAATGCCCTATATTTCAACAAACTTGCTAATGAAATGTGTTCATTAATCCCTGGTGGTCTCGAGGCATTCAGCCTAAGTTGCCATATAACCTCTTTTACCTCCAATAATAACTTTTCATCACCCCCATTGTCTCTATAGGGAATTCTATCGATAATAAAAAACAAGAATTTTTTAAAATTGTCACATCTAATACTGTGAGTGTATAGTGCACTTGCTGTTTTCTTGTTTTTAATATCCCTAACATGTTCTAAGATTCTCAATCTCAGCTTTCTAATGGTTTTACCCACATAGATTACATCAGTAGTATGTTGGTATTGCTTAATGATACATCTACGTATCTTAGAGTGTCTAGATACGACGTGTATAAAGCATATACAAAAATAGACTGGCAAATTTATGAATGGTTTTTGGAAGGTATTCTAGATAAGGAAGAACACGATTTTTTAGTTGTGAATTCCCCAGTTATTCCATCTATATTTGGGATACCAAAAATACATAAATCGGACATAAACCCCCCCCTTCCGTCCAATAGTTTCAGCTAAAAGATCTAAGACTGAGACGCTTGCAGCTTATGTTGATTTTCACTGTAAGAATATATATCAGAAAACTGTACACGTGTTAAAGGACTCCTGGCATTGCTTGGATATCATTAGGAACACTCAATGGGAAGAAAATTACATCTTTCTAACCATTGATGTAGTGAACTTATTTACGGTTATCCCCAATGACCCAGGGGTAAATATGTTTAGAAACAGCTTATACAGATTGTCTACACACCATATAGTGAAACAAAACCTATTAGTTGACTTAATTGAAATAGTATTGAACAACAATTATGTTAGTTTTGAAGGGGATTTTTTTAAACAAAACACAGGTGTGGCAATGGGGGCAAAATGTGCCCCATTATATGCCAATTTGGTTTTAATAGATTTGGAAAATGAACATGTGATGTCATCCAAATTTTACAAGGATATAGCGTTATATGTACGCTTTTTGGATGACATTTTGATATTTTGGAAGGGTAAAGAGGAAGATATAGCCTATTTTGTCGAATCTCTAAATAAATGTACATCATTTCTTAAGTTTACATACAATGTGCAACATGACAAATGTGAATTTCTAGACATAATGCTAATTAAGGATAGATTAAACAACAGACTTAATTCAAGCATTTTTCGTAAGAAAACCTACTCTAATTCATTTCTTCATTTTGAAAGTTGTCACCCCTACTTTCAAAAAAAGAACATCATTAAAGGACAAATGGTAAGACTTTCCAGGTTAATTAGTGATAATACTACATACAACATTGAGATAAATAAACTGATTGACATGTTTCATGAAAGGGGCTACCCTAACGATATCTTATTGAGTATTAAAGAAGAAATTATGGTTAAAAGAGAGACGATTTATAAACCTATTTTAACAGCAGGGTTGATAGTGGAGAATAGGAAAGAGATAACTAATAAATCAGGTCCATCTATGATATTACCATTTAATGAGGACAGTGCTAACATTATGCACATGATTCAAGATATTTGGATAGGGTCCCTTTCATCGGACATTACAAGCACAGTTGGAGTCTTACCTTCGTTCACATTTAGTAGGGGTAGAAATTTGAAACAATATATGGAAAGTACTAACTTACAGGTTCCATACAAACATTGCATGATGAATAAATGTGGATTTTGTAGTACGTGTAAGTACATTAATAATGGGCCATATGTTTCAGTGCACAACTACAATAAAACTATAGCTAGTCCAGGGCAAGTTAACTGTAATACTAGGATGGTGGTGTACTTGGCTACATGTTTGTCATGTAATACATTCTATGTGGGTAAAACCATTAGAAAGCTGAGATTGAGAATCTTAGAACATGTTAGGGATATTAAAAACAAGAAAACAGCAAGTGCACTATACACTCACAGTATTAGATGTGACAATTTTAAAAAATTCTTGTTTTTTATTATCGATAGAATTCCCTATAGAGACAATGGGGGTGATGAAAAGTTATTATTGGAGGTAAAAGAGGTTATATGGCAACTTAGGCTGAATGCCTCGAGACCACCAGGGATTAATGAACACATTTCATTAGCAAGTTTGTTGAAATATAGGGCATTGACAATACAATAGGAATACACATTAACATTAATTGTAACACACACTGTTGTTTGGTATTAGTGCTTAACCTTATTACCATACTACTATTTTTTGTTAGGTGTTACAGTATTTATATAAATTACATTTTATTGGAATTGTTTATTATTTTTTGTTAGTTTATTATTTTTATTTTTAATAACAGTGTAAATGTAATAGTCTATGATGTGGTGTGATTTTATAGAAGTTTTTTTGTAACACTTTTGTATTGCATAGATCACTATACAAGAATCTCAAACGACCTACTGTTTGAATAGATTAATCTGATTGGTGTTTGTTAGGAGGTGTGTTTTTCAAGGACGTTATTTAAACTTCAACGTATTTTTTATACACAACTCTGATGATGCCCTCAATAGGAGGGTGAAAGCGCTAAGTTGTGTTTCCATTCATTTTATATGCTGTCATTTTATATGCTGTTATTTTACCTAAGGATTAAACCAAGTTAACAGTGCTTAAGAGCTTGTTGCATCTTGTGGTTATTTCAACGGAGACGACAGTGGGCACAGTTCCTGGTTTGGCTATTTTTTCAAGACCGTATTTTCAGTGAGTGTGAACTTCAAAAACCTGCCGGTTTAATGGGCCATGTACACTTAAAGCAGAGGGAAGGTAGAGGTGGTAGTGAAGAATTCTAGAGAAACGGCACCCCTTCCTTGAAAAAGGGCTACAGCATTGTGTACAGGCACCACAGTATTAGATAATAGAAGGAAGTTTAAGCCCATATAGTGGTAGTTAAGGGAAGATAAGTTATTTTTTGTAGTGCATTAACTAAAAGAAAGTCAGAAACCATAATGACTCTTTGTATTCATTGCAAATGGTAGATGCTGAGTTCAGTCTTCTCATAGAACACTTGATCTCTGCTCCTCATGTATTTTCCAGAAGTAACTTATCAGTACTGCTGCTGCAAAACTTTCCATTTGATTCAATATTTCTTTCCAAGGATGTGTTCCTGTAAGCTCATCATCCTGGATTGTCCTGCCCTTCCTTCTGCCTTGAAGTTAATGGCTGCCAGTCTTAATAAACACACAGTAGTGGCAGTAGGTAAACTTAACAGTAGGGTAGATGTTAATTGAGTTGCCTGTGTGTCCATTGTCTTCTTTCTTCACGACAGAGCATCATTCTTTGCACTGTCATTCACCCAAGGGTTAGGATGTGTAATGATATTAGATGGACTGACATCAGGCACGAAATGTGGTGTTTCTTCTTCACTGCCTAATGGGTACCATCTAGAATCATGCTTTTGAATTTGTTAGGTGTTGGTGCAGTCACTTAGATGGTTCTCAGCCTCCTCCAGGAAATGAAGCACAGTCCTGATTGTTGACTCCCATCATTATTTCATCTGTCCGATATTATGGGAGATTTGTGAACATGTATGGTAAAGTGTTAAGACAGAAGAATGTTGGAACACAGATTTATTTGCAGAATTAAATTTAAAAATGTAATGAAAGTACATCAGCCTTCTTGGCTTTTCTTAGTTTTACAAGTCATTTACAATTTATAGAGGATCTTCACAGTAAGGTTATAATCTTTAGAGACATCTCCACCATATATGCTCATTCCCATACAAGCCATCCAGCAAAAGGCTGCTGAACTAAGGTGACAGCTGTGTGCCTTGTCAGGACTTTCATTTATCTCCATCAGAAAAAATCTTCACATTAACTTGCTTCAGGCCACATCCACAGTAGCTCCTAACTGGATCATCCAGTCCTAGAAAATGTAAATCTATAGTCAGACTCACGGCCTTGACTCATGATGAGCCAACTGATTGAGGAGCCAGCTTCAGGTCTGTCTACTGCCAGGTTACTGTGTACAAACTGTTTTGTCCGTCCTTATTCTGTTTAATACAGCAATTGCCTGGTTAATTTTCATGAGAATGTAACAGCACAAGATGCCTTTATTTTTGTATATTTATTGAGTGTTACTTAGCTGTTTTTTACTCCTTGAAGGTTTTTTGGCTGAGGCGCTAGAGTGAATAAATCTTTTTCACTTGAGGCTTTTGGCTGTTCTTCTGTGGTTAACTGCATTTAAAGACCCACCTTTTAACATAATTTCACAACCATTCCTCTTCCCAACACAAAATTGGTTTTGAACTTGTACAGATGGGTGGCAAGTCCTAGACAACCAATCGACATTCATATTAATAAACTCTGGTTTACAGGTGATTATATATTGTCATAATTTTGTATTGCCATCATGTTTACTCAGCCGCTTCAGTGTGGCATGATCAGTCACCTGGTTAAGGTGTTTACCAAATAAGTTGTGGTGCCAGGATAGAAAAACTGAATAAAAATGTGATGCATTTTTTTCTTTATTTTTTTTTTAATGTTGACACCTGTGCACGCTATATTTAAGCTCTGTTTAATCCACAGTATGTGTGTTTCCTGAAAAATGTGTGTACTTGTGACTTTTTCTGTGTGAATGAAAGGAGATAACAGGACATTTGATACTTGGATCTGAAGTGTACATTGTAACTTTGTGTAGCTTATGAGGAAGGATTTGATAGTTTACATATAATTAAGTCATGCAATGGATTGGAGACGGGGGAAAATGCAGTCACAATGTACTTCAAAAGTCATCTGCCAGAAATAAAAGGAAACTGACATTAAAATGCAGACAGTTAGTAGATGTACCCCATTTACTGTCAGTCAGTCCTTTTCTATTGTTTTTCTGTATGGGAATGGAAGTAATGGCCGCTGATGTAATGTAGTTTCAATGGCTTTTCTATGGAATGGAAACTATGTACTGTGATCTCTTGGTTTTGTATGGGAAACAGGAACTGTCATTTGGTAGTAGCTTTACAGACCTTGGTACACGCACGCGAGTGCTGTTCTGCCTTGTAGTTAGGCTAGTATCTTTTTCAGTAAGAATATGCTAGGATATTTATTTAGGTGAAGATTAAATTTTTCTGTACATATGAGCCAGATTCATAGAGGTCTACACTAAGTGTACATTGTTCTCAGTGAATAGGCAGCACAAACATAACTCCACCTTCTTTTTCATAATTTTTGTTTTCTTACTAATTTCCGTCATCCTTAAATTTCGAAGTGGATTCATAAAGATTACCACAAAGTCTTGACTACATGTACACGTAATCTTTCTGAGTGAATAGACAGCACAAAAATGTGGTAGGGATGTTCTTGAATACAGGTCATGTACACTTAGTGTACATTTAATGTAGTCGTTCATGAATCAGGCCCTATGTCTGTATAGGTCTGCATTAGTTCACTGAAAGTTTTTTTTTTTTTTTCAGCGAACACCTTTCCATTGACCCCTATTCAGCGTAATTCACCTCTGAGAGTCACTGAATTTACTAAGGGCAAGGAAGTAGTTGGCCAGCTACGCATCCTTGCCCTTTTCTCCACTGTAGTGCGATCTCTGAGTTTGTATATATAGTTGGGGGGTGTTTGATTTCATTAGTTGTGGGTTCTTTTGTGCTGTGGGGCAGTTGTTTCCTTGCCTTGGGTAAATTCCACAAATCGCAGAAATTAATTTCACTGAATAGGGGTCGACAGAATGGTGTTTTGTTGGGGGGGGGTGGGGATTTCGGCGAACTAATATAGACCAGTCTATGTAACTGTCATTTTTATATTCTCTGTGCATTGTTTTGACCTCTGCATATTTGTTTGTGTTATCTACCAGAATTGTATTTATTGTTCAAAGTAAGGTTTTATTTATTCACTCCTAAAGTCTAGTGGCTAGTATTTTATTTATGCAGTCTATACAATGACATATGGGTCCTTCAGCCATTTGTCTGATTAGACCTGGCAACATCCATGCTCCAGCCTTGAGCACCTTAAGAATTTCCCCAGTCATAATTCATCTGTCCCCTAATGACCTTAGATCTAATTTGATACCTTTGTGGCCAGATGCGTACTCTCCAGCTAAGAGCTCCCCCCTTTTTTTTTCTATATTGAAAGGGTTGCCCCTCCACCCCAGCTGCAATGCTGGCAGCCATGCCTTTGCATTTTGCTCAGTTGCTGCTGTTGAGGTCTCTGCTCTCTGCTTTTCAGTTCTGATCTGCTCATTGGAGCTGTCCAACCTCATGGTCTGTGTGCCTCCTCCTGCTTTTGGGACCATCTCTGTAAAGGGTATTTCAGACCCAATGGTTGGAGTGAAGTCTTCTGTTCCTACTGCCGTAGGCTTAGCTTTTCAAGTGCTGGGATGATGACTGGTTCTATTGCAGTGAGTCTCATCAAGTATGGTTTCACCCTGAGACACCCTTCGTAGCTTGCCTTCCCCTGTTAAAGCATCTGTGACGCCCCTGCACTGGCCCAGTAATCAAGAAACCTCAATCCTCACCACTGGCAACAGTGGGGAATGTACACACTGGGTGGATTACAAGTACACACACAGTAAAATGCAGTTTCCTTAAGAGCACACAGAGATCAGTCAGTCTGGGGCTGGTTTCTCCCTCTTTCTCCAGATCCCCAATAAGACTCTCCACTGGCACTGCTATAGGATCGAGATCTCAACTGAGTGGCCAAGCTAAAACCTCCAGCACCCTCTCTGTCCAACTAGTGCTTTGTGCCCCTACACACACACACACACACACACACACACACACACACACACACACACACACACACACACACACACACACACTGAGAAAAGCTGGCACAGGTTTACTAGCTATGCCCCCTTCTACCTAGACTATAAGGTAATTCCATATGCCACCAGCACTCTTATCAGCTACTTTAAGGCCCTTAGCAAAGAGTGTCCAATCCTACTGTCTAATGCTACTATTAATCCAAATGGTAGTCTGACCAAGAGCAAGGTTATTTAGGAGTGTCCTGTACAGTGTTACCATATAGATATACAAGTACTCTAAGAGCTTAAATATCTCTAAACAGACCAGCCACAATTAAAAGTTTTAAAATTATTTAATAATAAATAATAAAAGAACAAGACAATACTCTGTAAGCAATCTGTTACATCAGAGTTCAAAATCACAGGAAATGTTTAAAGCAACATTGCAGGACAGTCTCAAAGAAAACATCTAAGCTATACTTTACTATATTCCTATCTGAAACTAAAAGAGTTACTATGCCCTAGAAACTTACTTACAGCAAGGCAAGTGCAGAAGGTGATGAGTGGATATTTGTGGTCTCCCCCTCTCTGTCTCTCTCTCTCTCTCTCTCTCTCTCTCTCTCAGAGAGTTCTTAAATTAATATCAAATATTACTGCTGGATTAGCTTGGATGGCATCACTTTTTGGTCACCTGACTTTAGTTCCTAAGCTCAACCCCGAGTCAGAAACTGCCAACATTTAACATCTCTCTGTGAAAATACATACCCTTCTGATGTTTGCAACTACTAGAGGACATAAATCAATAAAATACTTACAAAACAACACAGAGAGTCCCCTAGTGGATACATCCTGTCGCCTGTTGACTGAAACTGCAAGATAAGTTTTATAAAACAATCCTAAAACAATTTAATTTCAAGTATTTTCTTGAAGCTTTGCAAGTTAACCCTCTGTGTTCTAGTTTCTACTGTTTCCACAATTACAGTAGTTTATATACATCTATATGCTAAGCCAGCAGAGCATGCCGTGGTTACATTTTAGCTCAGTACAGAACATACAGTTCTAACACAGTTGTAGCACAAGCTTCTTACATGAAGCATGTTGGCCTTTGCAAATGACACATAACCACTTACAAAATTCTAAATAGCTGGGCTGGCAGTATTTCCTTTTGTCACACTTCTATATAAATCATTCACAAATGACAAAGAATTATTTACAAAATTCCAGATAGCTGGGCTTGCAGTATTTCCATTTGTCACAGCAACCAAAGGCCAGAGCAGGGCCATGAGCCTCAATCCCCCTGCTCAACATAAGCTTCAGTCCTGTGAGGAGTCTGGTAACTCATCCCCTGACTTGGCAAAAAGATGCCATGCAGAAGGAAGCATTTAGACTCCCTTTCAGTCTCTTTAGATTTTGACAGATTATCAAAAGGGCTCCACACAATCCCCTTTGGAGGATGCCTCATTTGGCAAGATTTTGAAGTTAATGTGCTAGAGAGAAGCTTGGCCAGTAGACCTCCTGTCTCAGGATAATACTGTACTGGTCAAGGCTTATGGCTTGGTAATATCTACATTCTGGGTGGTACCGCCAAGTGACAAACCAATAGTTTTGATGATCTGGAGATCATGGCAGGAGTCGGTAACAAACTGTAAAATAGTCCTTTCCAAGCCTGACAAGATTTTCTAACCACCAACAGACAAACAATATTGTTCTAAATCTCTGGCTGTAGGTAACATCATTGTGATGGCAGCTACGAAGAGAGCTTTCTTAAATCTCTTCTTCCATTCACCCATCAAATAAAGTCCACGACAGTGGACAGATAAGGGAAGTGGATATTTGTTTCAGCCACCTTCACTCTAAGGTCCTTGAATTGCTCCAAACACATGAACAGAGTCTTGAGAGATTTGGTTTAACAGGCTTTATCTACACTGAAGGACCCTCTCACAACAGCGACTAGTACTCCACTTGAGGTAACCTTGATTACTATGTTGTTTTTATAACCAATATCTTCATGTGACTAATACACAATGGGGCAGATAGAGCAGCTAGGATAACTGGATCTGATCTAGTACTGAGACACCAGGCATGACTGCACTTGTGACATTGTTAGCAATGTCAAGGCATCCTTCACTAACTGTCCCTGTTGTGGATCATCCCTGTTTGGTCCCTCAGTGAGGGAAAGGATACAGAAATGTGAGCAGACAGATTTTCTGCCATTGGAGTGAAGTTGGAGATTCCACAGAGATAGTGTAGCAGGAGCCTTGATTTCTTTGGTTCAGAAAGTCTAAGCATCAACAGTCCGATTTACCTTCTAATGTGGGTACCACAGCTGAGGGTGGTCTCAATAACGGATGCAGGCCCAGAGGCAGAGGAGGTCTACAAAACCAAGGATGCCACCGTCCATTTTAAGAGCGTAAGCAACAATATCCCTGAAGGGCCTGTTTGCCTCCTCCACTTTGGAGGCAGTCTGCAGATACCTTTCCCTCAACTCCACAGCATGGCAGGTCATCACACAAGACAAGTGGATAAGAAGGATGATATCCAGAGGCTGTTGCTTTCCCTTTTTCTTAACTTTACCCCAGCCCCTCAAGTTGTTGCCAGACATTCCACCCAATTGTGCAAAAATGGCCCAATGAGATTTAAACTCTTAGAAAAAGGAGCAATCCAGAAAGTCCCATTAGACAAGACAGGGTCAGGCTTCTGTTCATGGTTCTTTCTATTTCCCAAGAAAACTCAGAAACTAAAGCCCATCTTGGATCTAAGCCTACCAAATGGGTATGCTCGCAAGATCTGCTTCAGGATAGTCATGGAAGCAGACAGTTCTACCCTATCTTAGGCCACACTGTTGGATGTGCTTTGTACATTTCCATGGCTATTAACTTCAGATAAAATTGCAAAGGAATCAAGTAGACTTTTGTACTTCTGGATAGGTGGCAGTCTATCAATTCAGGTTTCTGCAGTTCAGTCTCACTACAGCATCCAGGGTGTTTACCAAATGCATGGCTGTCATAGCAGCCCACCTATGGCTTATGGGGTACAATATTTTCCTCTAGCTAAATGATTAGCTCCTGGGTGCCCCCTCAATGGACTCTTATCAAAGCCAGAAACTATAATGGCTAATCCTTGGAAGTCCAACCTGACACCTGCTCAGATTATCACATATATAACGTTTAGGCTAGACACTACCCAGTCCATATTTTTTTTACTACAGGAAAGACTTCAGACCTTGAACGACCATTCATTCCCTTCTTCACTGCTTTTCTTTTGCTCCTGTAGTTCTGAGAGTCCTGGGCCTCATGGATTCTTCCAGTCTAAGGATTCAGTTAGCATGTTTTCACATGAAATCTTGCCATGACTTCTTCAAGCCTCATGGTCTAAACTACTGCACTCCCTGTTCAAAGCCATTGTCCTCACAGATTCTTGCAGACCTTATCTGAGGTGATGTTTAAATTCACCAATTGTTTCAGTTGGAAAGCCCTTCATGACCTCAAACACATTATTCTAATGAACACAGATGCCTCCTACCTGGGGTGGGAATCCATTTCAAGGGGAGTATGGTTCAAGATTAATGATCCAGTGTAGATGCCAGTGTACACAAAAATGTTTTGAAGGTGAGGGTGGTCCTCTTTGTGTTGCAGCAACTTCAGGACCACCTTCCCCAGGACATTATCTCGATCCAAACGGGCAATATGACTTTAGTTTGGTATGCCAGACAAGGAGGAACCAGGTTGTACCCGTTGTGGAAATGGGCAATGGCCTCTCTCCACTTTCTTACTGCAACAGACATTCCTGAAGTTTCAAATTGCCTAGGGAAGCATGCTTAAAGTGGTCCCTCAGTGGAACAGTAGCCAATCACATTTTTGATTGCTGAGCACCCCTTGCTGCAACCTGCTCACCTCTCCCCCGACTGGAAGGTGCAGAAAATGCTTTGCCTTGATTCATCCCTCCAGGACATTTACCAAGGGACTTACTGTCTTAGCAATGGCCTCTGGGCTGCTTTATGCTTACTCCCCTCTCCCTTTACTTTCCAGGTTCCTGCGGAAAGCAGTGAAGTGGAAAGCATGTTGCAAATGTTAAAACAGCAAAAATCAGGTATCAGAGCGAAACACAGCTGGTAAGTTTTAAAACACATCCAAAGGCAGCAATTCCATCCAGTGTAAGTCTTTTATTGAAACAAACAGATAAATCTGGTAAGCGCTTTCACCCAACAGGACTTCATCAGACTGTAATACATCACGTATAACAACTTCTTATTCAAACGTATTTTCTTAAAGTGACAAGATCATAGTCTTATCAAACATCTTATTCTAAAAAAAATAATTACATCACCATCTAAAAAATAACAAAAATATATATAAAAATATATATAAAGAAATGTGTAAAAGAAATATATAAAAAATATATATAAAACGTATAGAAAATGCGTAAGAAAATATATACATTTTAATACAAATGCATAAATACTAATAATATATACTCAACTAATAAATACTCTCATTTCATAAGAACATAAATTTCATGCATCTGTTATACACAATATATGATAGTCTTCACCAACTGGTGGACAATTGGTTCTGTCTAAGCCTGCTAGACTTCAAAAACGGTTTCTGGGGTACCTTGTCATTAAGATCTGGATGAAAGTCAGCCCTAAACCGAATTATCCATTTAGCCTCCTGTGTTTCAGTAAGGTTCCTAGTGTCACCACCTCTAGGACCTGTGAATAACATCTCAGTGACTCTGAAGGTGAACATATGTGTGTCCTTTTTCAGATCCTAAGGAAATGGCCTTTGATCAGGTAGAAGCAGAGCACCCTACAGTTACAATGGAAAATGGTAATGTCAGGATCCCCCTGTTTTACACCAAGGACGTGGGCAGTGTTAAAGATGTTATTGGATAGCACTGAGGTACACCAAGTTTCGTGTACAAGAATAGGTCCAACCTGAAGAAGTTGTTGTGTTATCCTAAGAAGGGTAGGAAGGAGAGCGTTTATAATACCCTTGGTACAGTTCTTGCACTAGTTGTAATTTGTGCTACTTTATAAATTCCAGTGGTAATTTTGTACATCCCTCAAATGGCATGAGTTATGAGTTCCATGTCTCTGCAACTTGCCAGTCTGAGCATGTGGTTTACTTTGCTACTTGTGCAGCATGTGATGGATTCTATGTGGGCAAGACAGATAGAAAACTCAGAGACCGGATACGTGAACACATTTATCAAATTAAAATTAAGTCCACAGTCAATGCACTATCTAAACATGTATTGGAGAGAAGTGACGCACATATGTTCACCTTCAGAGTCATTGAGATGTTATTCACAGGTCTTAGAGGTGGTTACACTAGGAACCGTACTGAAACACAGGAGGCTAAATGGATAATTCGGTTTAGTGCTGACTTTCATCCAGGTCTTAATGACAAGGTACCCCAGAAACCGTTTTTGAAGTCTAGAAGGTTTAGATAGAACCAGTTGTTCACCAGTCTGTGATGACCATTGTATATTGTGTATAATAGACACATGAAATTTGTGTTTTTATGAAATGAGAGTATTTATTAGTTGAGTATATATTCTTATTAGTATTTGCATTTGTATTAAAATGTGTATATTTTTTATGTATTTTCTATATGTTTTTATACATTTTCTTTTACACATTTCTTTATATATATTTATGTTATTTTTAGATGGTGATGTAATTATTTTTTTTAGAATAAGATGTTTGATAAGATTATGATCTTGTCACTTTAAGAAAATGTTTGAATTCAGTTTTTGGTGCCTTTTTTGCTATATAAGGAGTTATCAGTGATGTATTATGGTCTGTTGAAGCCCTGTTGGGTGAAAGAGCTTACAGGATTTACCTGTTTGTTTCAATAAAGACTTGCACTGGATGGAATTGCTGCCTTTGGATGTGTTTTAAAACTTACCAGCTGTGTTTCGCTCTGATACCTGATTTTTGCTGTTTTACCATTTGGACTGTGAGGGGAGTGCAGAGGGTTTACTATTTGCGAGTTTTTTGTCTTGGTTTGTTGCAAATGTTCTTCGTGTTTCACTGTTACAGTCCTAACTTGTGGTATTTCCTGCTGTGGAAGCCCTTGGCCAACCCGACTACCAGAGTAAACATCTCCCTCCTCCTAAGGCTGGTGGATATCCTACCCTGACATCAGTATTCTTTGATATAAAGGGAGCCAGCTGTTGGAACCCGAAGCAACGATGTTCATCGTGCATACAGCTGCAGTCATAACAGATGGGTTCTCCTGCTGTCAGGCGGGTCCTCGGTCAGCCGAATTCCAAAGTCTAGGTCCAGCGTCGGTTGTCGTCGCTTCTTCCCTGACGTCAGAGCGACAGGGGTATAAAGGAACCAGCCGACGCCATTTTCTTCAGTCTTTCTTGCCGCGCGGTGCCCGAAGCAGAAGCAGTTCACAAGTGCCGGTCGGCCAGCTCTTGAGATTACGAAAATTTGGAAACCGAAGTCTTCTTAAAAGCTAAGTACCCCGTTGGGGAAACTTTTCTTGTTACCCCGTTGGGGAAACTTTTCTTGCCTCAGACCGATGTCAGACAAAGTTAATAATTGTATTTCATGTGGGAAGCAAATACCGCATAAGGATTTCCATTCCTTCTGTATTCCTTGTTTAGGCCCAGACCACGACGTCTCGGTCTGTCGTTTTTGTGCTACATTCAACAAGCGCACTATTAAGCATCGGGCGGAGTTCGCCCAGCATTATTTTGGGAAAGCATTTAATTATACTATGTCGTCGGATTCTCCGACTCCGGTTTTGTCTAAAAAACGCAAAGACAAGGACCGACACTCGAGGTCCGCGGCCTCCACCGACACCACGTACTACAGATAACGAAGCCGCTCTTGGCGTTGAAACACAGAATGTGGACAGGTCCACCTCCACTCAAGGTGTCTTCAGACCTTCCTCTTCTTTCTCCATCAAGGCTTTCACCAAGTTTAAAGCAACCATGCACTCTAAGAGACCAGCTACACAGGGCCCATCTCCAGGCCCCATGCCTAAGAAACAGATGCTTAAAATGGCTGAGGATTTAATTACTCTAATTAGAGGTTCTCAGCCCCCACCGGACAAAAGGCCCAGAGTGGAGGAAGATTCCCCCTCCTCTGATCAGGGTTCCATTATTTCAGAACACTCTGATGATCAGGAACAGTCTTATTCCCCTTTTGAAGACTCTGATGCGGAGGAGTCCATCCCTTCTGTATCCCCCCTGAGGATTACTCATTTGGGGAAACTTTGCATACCTTAAGGGAACACTTCCTCTGGGAAGGCCAGGATTATTCAGATTCCAAGAAAAGACTGAGGGAATTTCTCCCCAGCACAGGCCCCTGGCTATACCCTCCCGTCTTGGACATCCTAGATGATGTTTACTCGGAGGCCTGCCTTAACCCGGACTCTCTACTTCCAGCTCCAGTTAAGCCTGACAGGTACTACAGGGTTCCTGACTCACACCAATTTCTATACAAAAGCCATGCTGCTGACCTAGAAACCATCTCACAGTGCCCCAAGGGAGTTAAGGCCTCCATTGCCAAAAATCCATTGCCTTCCGAGAGAGATTCCAGATCCCTAGAAAGGTGGGGAAAAAGGTATATACCTCGGCTACCTTATCCATGAGGGCCTTAAACTGTCAGATTCATATGCTAAAATATCAACAGTTTTTGTTATCACAATTGAAAAGTAAAATGTCTCAACCTGAACAACCAGACTTGAAGGAGTTGCAGGACTTGATGCATAGTGCAGAACAAGTGGGTAAGCATACCTTACAATGTGGTTTTGATGCTCTAGAGGCCTCATGTAGAGCTGCTGTTACAGGCTCAGTCATACGTAGGCATGCCTGGCTCAAGGAACAAGCCTTGCCTGATCATGTCAAAGCTAAATTACTAGACGCCTCTCTTCAAAAGGATGTACTATTTGGTGCTAATACTGAGGAAGTATTACGGAAAATGGAGGAAAAGGCTAAATCAATGCAAACTGTGAAAGAATTTCTACAGGTTCAACCCCCTCGTTTTAGTAGAAATTGGCCTTCCAAAAACTGGTCCTTTCCTGCCACAGACAGACCCCAAAGAGGCAGATACAGGCGCCCGAGGGGCAGAGGACAATCACAAGGATCGTATAGAGGCAGACAATGGCAAGCTCCTACACAAAGAGGTGGTGAGGACAACTCGCAATCTTTCAGAAAGCAAGCACAATGACTTTCCCCTTTGCTTGCCATCCAGGTCTCAAATGGCAGCCCCCTTAGGAGGAAAGCTAGCATTATTCTCAAAAAATTGGCATGTTGTCACAAAGGACAAATGGATCCTGGACATTATAAACAGAGGCTACAAATTCCATTTTCACACCCTTCCAAAAATGAGAGGCATGCCAAACCTGCCACACAATCAAAGGGCAGAGGCACAAAGGCAAATTTCAGATCTCATAAACATGAAAGCTATTCTAGAGGTACCTACACACGAACAAGGTCAAGGTTTTTATTCCAGGCTATTTCTGGTGCCAAGGAAGGGAAAAGATTGGAGACCTATTTTGGATCTATCCATCCTAAACACATTTCTACTCGTACCAAAATTCAAGATGCTCACTCTACAGCAACTTCTTCCCATGCTGGGCAAGGAGTCTTGGGTGGTAACATTGGACCTCAAGGAGGCATACCTGCATGTCCCAATCAGACAAAATTGCAGAAGGTACCTCAGATTTCTTGCAGGTTCAACCCATTATCAATTCTCTGCTTTGCCCTTTGGCTTATCTACTGTGCCCAGAGTATTCACGAAATGCCTGGCATCAGTAATTGCCTACTGCAGACTTCAAGGGATACAAATATAACCCTATTTGGACGACTGCCTGATCCAAGTGGACAGCAAGCACATTCTTCTGAAACGTCTGGCTTATGTAATAGTGTTATTGAACTCTCTGGGATACACAGTCAACAAAAAGAAATCAAGGCTAATACCCTCTTGGAAGATAATTTTCCTGGGTGCCAATTTGGACACAAACACCCAGATGGCCTACCTCACGCCAGAGAAGCAGGGGCAACTAATTCAATACTTCAGAACACTAGCAAATTGCACCAGGCTGACTGCAAGGAAAATCCTGCAGGCTCTGGGTTTCATGACATCTTGCATCTTACTAATCCCATGTGCAAAGCTGCATATGAGAAAACTACAATGGTACCTGAAAAACATATGGTCTCAACACAGCCACAGTTTGGAAACAATAATACCACTAATTCCATGTCTGCAAAAGGAATTTATGTGGTGGGCTCAAGCATGTCAAACAAACACAGGTCTTCCATTCAGCAAGCCTCAAGCAAATCAGGTCATCACAACAGACGCCTCTGACTACGCCTGGGGGGCGCACATGACAGACCGGTGCATTCAGGGCAAATGGTCCCAAAAAGAAAAGCACCTTCACATCAATCCAAAAAGAAATGCTAGCAGTAATAAATGCTATTATAGCTTTCAAGGACCTTCTACAACCAGGTCAACTATTGATAAGAACGGACAACACCACAGTTATGTGGTACATAAACAGGGAGGAACACATTCTTACCCCCTATGCAGACTGGCCATGTCACTTTGGAACATGGCCATGGACTTACAAATGGAACTACAAGCACAGTACTTGCCAGGCAAGGAAAACTCGCTGGCAGACAACCTAAGCAGGAATATCACAGATCCACACGAATGGAAATTGCATCCAAAGGTTTTTACACAAATAATCCAGGAATGGGGAAGGCCAGACATAGATCTCTTTGCCTCCCACAAGAATCATCAATTGACAAAATTCTGCTCAAGGATCTTCCATCCAAAGGTCTGGAGAGTGGACGCTCTTTCCTTCAGTTGGACATCAATGACAGTTTATGCCTTCCCTCCTCTTCCTCTGCTGCCCAAAGTTCTATTAAAGACCAAAGCAGACAGACCAAAGATGATCCTCATTGCTCCGGACTGGCCAAGACAACACTGGTACCCACTCCTGAGGAGCCTGACACATTCCCCACCATGGACCCTGCCTCTAATGCCTCTTCTTCTGACTCAGCACAGTTTCAAAACTCTTCACAGCCAGCTAAAAACACTCAATCTAGCCGCATGGAAGATTCCTTAGCATCACAACAGGCCCTACTCTCCAAGGAGGTGCAGGATGTCATTTTGGAGGCCAGAAGGCCATCAACTAGAAAAGCTTACTCCGCAAAATGGAAACGTTTTTGTGTCTGGAATGAGAAAAAGGGCCAGGATCCTGGAAAACTGAATTTACCTCAAATACTACAATATTTGGCAGAACTGCTAAGCAGTGGACTTTCTTTCTCCTCCATCAAAATCCATGCATCAGCCATTTCTGCAGAATACAACACTGATCCACCTTTATTCTCCCACCCTCTCCTAAGGCAGTTCCTCAGAGGGGCTAAGAATTTAAGGCCTCCAAGAAAACAACCAATACCTGCTTGGGATCTTAATTTCATTCTGGAAAAACTGACCTTGCCTCCCTTTGAGCGAGCTGCCTCATCAGATTTGCAATATTTGTCCTGGAAAACAGCTTTCCTTTTGGCTATCACCTCAGCTCGTAGAGTTTCAGAACTACAGGCTCTCATGGCCGTCCAACCTTTTATCATCTTCCATCAGGACAGAGTTTCCTTACGAACCAACCCGTCCTTTATGCCTAAAGTGGTATCCAGGGTAGCTTTAAATCAGGCCATACATTTACCTACTTTTTATCCTAATCCTCAAAACAAAGGGGAGAGAATACTACATTCCTTGGACATCCACAGACAACTGCCTTTTTATCTGGACAGAACAAAGCCTTTCAGAAAATCAGAACAGCTCCTTGTGGCCTATGCGGTAGGAGCTCAAGGGAAGCCAATTTCCAAACAGACAATCTCAAAATGGATAGCCCACTGCATACACTTTTGCTATTCCTTTCATGGCAAAACTGTTCCTACAGGCATTAGAACTCATTCCACCAGGGCCACAGCCACCTCTGCAGCATTCCTCAGAGGAGTTCCTACCAAGGATATTTTGGAAGCAGCCACTTGGAGTTCTGTGCATACCTTCTCCAAGCACTACAACCTACCATTATACTCCAAATCTAGAGCAGGCTTTGCCACTGCAATCTTGCAGGGCATTTTGGCTCCTCCTAGTTCCTAGTGCCTACCTCCCCTTTCTTAGCTTTGGGATTCTACCCATCTGTTATGACTGCAGCTGTATGCACGATGAACATAGTACAGTTTTGTACCTACCATAAATGTAGATGTTCGAGTGCTAATACAGCTGCAGTCCAGGTTTCCCTCCCTCCTTCCCCTCTTGGGACAGGCCTATAGGCTAACCCATCCTCTTACAACCTGATTGGGGTGTTCTTTTATGATGTATTTGCTTGCAACTACTGTATTTGGATTATATTGCACTGCATTATCACACAAATGTATGTATTGCCTTCCTTCTGGGGGCACCTGACATCTGGGGCAAGAAAAACTGAAGAAAATGGCGTTGGCTGGTTCCTTTATACCCCTGTCGCTCTGACGTCAGGGAAGAAGCGACTACAACCGACGCCGGACCTAGACTTTGGAATTCGGCCGACCGAGGACCTGCCTGACGGCAGGAGAACCCATCTGTTATGACTGCAGCTGTATTAGCACTCGAACATCTACATTTATGGTAGGCACAAAACTGTACTTTTCAGTGCATCAGTTGGTCCACACTAGAGGGTCCTGATGGAGAGATGAAAAGTCAGCAAGCAAAGGTGCGTAGTAGTGCTGAAATTGAGTTCATCTTCAAGTCTTGGTGAGTACCTTGGCGAGGTGGACCCTGTTTTTCACAAAATCTCACCAAGGTGACACTGATATATAGACTGTATTTATATATCATATGTCATGGAGAGAAGTAAATCAAAAATAAAAAGATAGCTGGGTGCACAAGACCCAGGATAAAATAGTGCCCAATCCTGGTAGGCACACTGGTGCCAGGGCTGGAAAAATGACAGTTTAGAATCCTCAAAATATGGAAACAGTCCTACAGTGGAGCCAGGCTCATGGGGAGGATGGGCCCCCCTGTCGTAGAAGGAAGTAGTGGTCCACAAAAATGACAAAATTTGATTGGCCAAAGAGCCATAAAGACGACAGAATGAACTATTTAAGGTAAGAAATAAATTATGTATTCTTACTATTATGTAAAAAGCCCAGAATTTTTAGATACAAGATATACAAAACGATTAAGAGAGAAATTAGAGGAAAGAAAAATACTTCCGCAGGAAAAAACGTCACAAGCTTCAAATAAAAAATTGCTTTCATTAATACAACAGATTTTTGAAAAACAGTATATAAATCAAGAAACTTTTGATCTCTTTGGCAAAAGAAGCCTCTGAGGAAGTGAGAAAATATAAACAACAAAACCTAGAGATATTTGAAAAATATAAAAAAAGAAATATGGACATGGGAATATGGTGCAATATTTATGCAAAGGAGAAAGCCAAGTTAACTAATATACAGAAGGCAGTTTCAAAGATATTTGAAGAAAAATACAGGCAAAGGCATCCAGATATGGAAAATTTCACAATAAAAAGACTAAAAGCACAACGATTTAATGTAGAAAAGACTATCAGTAAAGTAGAAGTTAAAGAAATAGAAGTTGAAGTTATGGAGTGCCTGCGAAGTGAATGATGTAATGTAGAAGGTGTAAAACAGAATACATCACAGCTTGATGGAGTGAGTCCCTAGAATAAGGAAAAGCAAGAAGATCAGGAGACATGAAGAAGAAATATGGACAGGGGGAAGGAAAATAGATTTAATATGGTATAATATATATGCAAAGGAGAAAGCAAAACTAATACCAAAAGAGCAGCACCAAAGATATTTGAAGAAAAATATAAGCAAAGGAATCCGGATATGGAAAACTTTTTACAATACAAAAAATAAGACTAAGAGGAAAAGTAGAAAAAGAGATTTAGTAATGGAGAAGTCAAAGAAATAGAAATTGAGGTAATGGAACAGCTGCAAAGAGAAGGATTCAGTGTAGAAAATCAAATGCAGAAAGCACCACAACAGGATAGAGCAATGGACATCCAAATTAAGAGGAAATCAGTGGTAAAGGAAGCAACAGGTCAGATGCCATATAAAGATATTTTGGAGCCTTCCACAGGAAGCCAGTATAAAAGTTCACTTCAAGCTAGACAGGAAGGAAAGGAACAGGAAACTGGAAACTCTGCAGTCAATGTTGAGGAGTGATAGGCCAGTGAGTTTCCATATGACAAAACAACAGATGACACAGGATGAAATTGAAGAGAATGTGCCACAAGATGATGTTATAGAACTTTCTATAGAATGCCCGCAGGAAATGGAAACAAGGGATATGCCCTCAGTATGAAAGAAAAGGAGTTGAGAGGAGTTGCTTGATTTTAATAGACAAATACTGCTGAAATGTACTATTCACCGATAAGGTACCGGTAAGCAGAAAAAGTAAAGAAAAATCAAACAGCTACTCCACAGCTGTTTTAAATATGTATTTTTAAAGTATTTATTAAAAGATGTTAAAATTTGCTTCAAATGCAACACTAATTATCAGGTTGATCACCAGTCAACTCGATTCCTTCTCAGTGGGAACACCACTGCTTATAAAAATAGACACAAATGTTCTGTGTTTAAGCATATAAAGCAAATGTGGCAAAGGTCCTTCAATGCGTTCAACTATATCGTAGTACTTTAAGCATCTCTGCAATATAAACCGCTTGTAGAAGCAAAAATAGATGTTACTCGAGAGAAATACAAAGCTCAATATTCAAAGCCAAATAAATTTGGCAGCACCTGACAGTGCTCCGAGTTCTCTCACAATATAAAGCCCTCCATAAAAGTCATAAGCATTTCCTGCTCTGTTGAACGTAAAACTAAAAACTTTCAAACTGCACTTCACCTTGCACTTGCATATAGATACACGAATGTTTGGCACAACAAAACTCTTCAGTACGAAATTCTAAGTAGCAAAATTCAAAGAACCAGTAAATTCTCCTTAAGTTAGAGGTGTAGATGTAATGTCCCAAATCAACTTACGATAAGCGCTTTCGGAAAAACCTTCATTAGATCATACTAAACAGGGACACCATTGCTCGTTCTTAGGATTCAAAGTAGCAGACACCACCACCTTCCCAATTATCTCCATCCATTCAGCATCATAATTCAGTAGCACGCCTATTTCTCAACCAATGGTAGGTCTCCTTGCTTTAAGTATTGGTTTAAGCGGAATTGCTGCATTCAAACCAGGAGCTCGATCTGCTAGTAAGTTTACGATCCATTTGATTTCACAAATTTCAGTTTTGTTGGTAATATCACCTTTTTATAACTATATAACAGAAGTAAACAGAATATATTACTGTGCTGTAATGGGGGTGAAAGCGAATACCATCATGGAAATATCGAATAGAGAAAACTGTAAAGCAGCTAAAACAAGAAGTGTCATTGTTAGAATATTATAGAAGATGGAACAGATCAACAAAAATATTAAGAAAGATAGATGTGATAAAAGCAATGCGCAGTATTAGAACAGACCAGGATCTATTATGCCATATTGGAGATTAACTAAAAATTTCAAAACAGGCGGAAAGACTCAGAAGATACGAAGATAAATATAAGGGAAAAGCACAAAATAAGCAATTTACTGATGACCCAAAAAAGTTTTATAGGGAATTGGGAAAGAAGGTAAAAGGAATTGATAGACCGCCAAAAAAAGAAGAAGTAGATACATTTTGGAGAAGTATCTATGAAGATCCTGTGGAACATAACAAAGTTGCTAAATGGATAGAAGTAAAAGAAAGAATAAGATGTTTAAAGCTACAGGATATGAAATGGGATAAAATAATAGCCAGAGAGATTGAAACAAAGTTGAGAAAAGCCTCTAATTGGAAAACCCCAGGCCCAGGTGCAGTACCTAACTTTTGGCTTTAAGTATTGACTTCTTTACATGAGGATCTATCCATGAATAAGAATTATTTATATGCACACCCCGAACAGACACCGCACTGGTTAACAACAGGAAAAACAATGGTGAACCTGCAAGCTACCCTAAAAATTATAGACCAATAACTTCTCTTCTGACGAGGTATAAACTATACATGGAGATTGACGCCGACAGAGTTTATAGTCATTTAGAAGAAAACTCAATTATGGCAGTAGAATAAAAGGGCAATAAAAGAAAGTCATATTTTATTTATTTATTTATTGACATTTGTTAACCGGGTTTGTCCAACTGGGCTTGTGGCCCATTTTCAGTGGAGACCCGAGGAGAAAAGCTCCAGTAATACATTTTAAAACAAGTACAATTTTAAACAATATTGATATATTAGCAGTTATAGCAAAATGATTCACATATGTTGGGATACATGCATAAAGTTAAAGTTGCATCAAAAAGAAGCTAAGTAACAATTTTACATTGATACAGTTCAATAGGTCAACAATAAACATTTTTTGTTTGTATAAAATTGTGCAAATGCATAGTAGACACATTGGAGAGAGAGGTGTAATGAGGTACTAAGTATGGTCCTTTTGAGGGGACATACAGGGAAGGAAGACTAGGTAGGGTCATGGCAATGGCAGGTTCTGGAATTGAGAAAATAAGCTTTTAGTTCATTTTTAGTGTGAGGTGTGGGAGATTGGAACAAAGGATCATTTGCTGTTAAATAAAGTTATAGTGGAGAACTGTAAGAAAGGGAAGAATCTAAGTGTGGCATGGATTGTCTATAAAAACGCATTTGATAGCATCCCACATTCATGGATAAAAGAGTGCTTAAAAATGTATAAGGTACATCCTACACTGATTGATTACATTACAGTAACCATGAAACAGTGGCAGACCACTTTGCAATTAAGCCATGATAAAGGACAAATTATTATCCCAGGGATAAAAATCCAAAGGGGGATATTCCAGGGTGACTCCCTGTCACCGTTGCTATTTTGCCTTGCCATTAACCCATTAAGCTGGTTACTTAGCCTAGGCCATGGCTATAATTTGGCTTTTAGAAAACACAAAGTAATGACTTCTCATCTTCTCTTTGTCGATGATTTAAAATTGTATAGCTCATCGGATAAGGAGCTGAAAGCACAACTGCAGGTTGTCAAAACTTTTTCAGATGATATTGGAATGTCATTTTGTCTTGTTAAATGTGCAAAAGCAACCTTTAAAAAAGGAAAATTGAAGCACCAGGAAAACATCAGTTTGGGACAAGAATGTGATATAAAAGAACTTGAGCAAGAGGGAGTGTATAAATACTTGGGAATTGATGAAGGATCAGTAATAAAACATGAACAAACACGAATAAAGCTTAGTAAGGAGTACTTTAGAAGAATTAATTTAATCCTGAAAACAGCATTGACACCTAGGAACAAGATCCAAGCTATAAATCAGTTTGCTCTTCCTGTCTTAACTTATAGTTTTGGAGTGATTGTTGGATAGATTGGATATGAAAACAAGGATGCTTCATGCTCACCAAATGATTTATAAAAATCAGTGTATACCAAGGTTATATATTCCAGTTCTGAAGGAGGGATGGGCCTCCTTGAAACTGATTACATGTATAGATCTGCAGTCATGGGACTCCACACATCCAAATGTGGTGAAAGTTTTGAAACATGAGGAGAATAAATCTAAGATGACATCTCTGCTTAATTTAGCAGAAGCATATCTACATCAAGCAGGAATGAAAATCAAACCAGAAGTGGATAAAAACCAGGCAACAACTGAATATGATAAAAAACAAAAGAAAGAATCTAAGGTGAAGGACCAGATGAGAAGGCAAGAAATGTGGAAAAAACATAAATATAGTTGCAAGTATAGAAAACGTCTGGAAGAGCCTCATGTTGAACAAGAACGAACGCAGGAATGGTTTAAGGAGAGGTGAATTTACATCAAGAAATGAAAGGTTAATATTAGCAGCCTAAGATAGTGAGCTACGTACACACTTATTTACTAAGTCCATGGAACATGTGGGTGAAACAGACATATGTAGGTTTTGTGGAACTGAATTGGAAACAGTCGCACACCTTATTGCTGGTTGCGACTCTAATGGCAGAGGGACTGTATACTGAAAGACATAATAATGTGGCGAGATTGTTACACTGGAGATTGTGCAAACATTATGGTATTGAAGTAGCTGAAAAACATTGGAAACTTGAGCCACAGAGATTCATAGAAAATGATGTTTACTTCACATGGGATCACCCAATACCAACAGTCCAAAAGATAAATGCTAGAAAACTGGATATAGTGTTCCAAGAAAAGAAGACAAAAGTAGCATTGATCATTGAAATTGCCACACCTAGTGACTACAGTGTCTTGCATACAGAGAAGACAGAGTCATAAAATACCTCGATCTGCAGGCAGAAACGTGAGCCATGTGGAAGAAAGATATCCAGACAGTTCCAAGAGTAGTAGGAGCAACTGGTCTTATAAAAAAGAATTTACAATAGTATTTAGATATGTTACCAATTCATGTAACACCATACGAATTGCAGAAGGAGTCATTGCTGGGCACATTGCGGGTGCTGCGAAGAGCACTTCTGGCCAACATCAGAGAGTGAAGCAATACTAATTTCATGAACTTCAATCGTACTTTGACTTAGGAATGGGGTCCATTCCCATCATGGTATTAGAAACCCAAAAGACTTGGAGAAATTAAAAACGAGCGAAGTCTTCTAAAACTAAGTAGCCTGTTGGGGAACACACTTTCTTGCTTTAACTCCTGTCAGATAAAGTTAGCAATTGTTTCCACTGTAATAAGGAGAGATTTGGATTTTGGATGCAGGCCTGTAAGAAGAATAACAATAATCATGCAGAATATTATATCCATAAAATAGCAGAAAGTAGGGATATAGACAATAGACAAGAGGGTCTGGAATTTATTGGAGAAAACTGGCAAAGGAACCAAGGTATTTAGAGCAAATAGCTAGAGAGCGAAAGGTAATAGAATTGGAAGAGGCCAAGAATTTATTTGGACTGCAAGTTAGAGATTGCCTT
Organism: Protopterus annectens; assembly: GCF_019279795.1. NCBI lineage: Eukaryota > Metazoa > Chordata > Ceratodontiformes > Protopteridae > Protopterus > Protopterus annectens. Next base: position 286,321,564 of record NC_056747.1, on the reverse strand, counting down.
TCCTCTCAATGATCGATATCGGATTACGACCCCCCCTTGTTTCTTTCTCTTTGCCTATAAACAAAAGACTAGCACTGGCTAAGTTTTTAGTAGAATCTAGAACAGAAGCTGCTGTTAAGAAAGGAATAATTAGAAGAACATATAAAATATTGCATGATAACCGAGGTTAGAAAGGATTGGGAAGAGATAAGCAATTCACAAAGAAATAATGGGAGGGTATTTGTATGTTTCCCAAATATGCAACAAAATCTAGAAGATTTAAGTTTTTTCGCTTGGAAATGTTTACATACATATTTTTATACCCCAAGTAGACTACAAAGAAATTTTCCTCAAATAGCAAATGTTGGAGGTGTGACGGGGAAGAAAAGAGGCACTTGGGAACATATTTTCTGGGAGTGCAGTGGGTTGGCTGACTTTAAAGATTCCCTGTGGGATGCCTAGACATGGTAAGGCCTTGATGTGTCTAATTATGGTGGCTGACAAAAAAGCAATTATTAGAAAATGGAAATCAAAATCTAAACCAATTATATTAGAACAGCACTGGTATCCTCTGCTACTAAGTTTAACCAACGAAAGCCCATGGCAGTTACCTCAGAGTGTGGACCTTCTGACTTGAGACAAGGGGAGATCTGTACATTCCAACCTACAGGTGCTCAAACTCTCAGCCTGGATAATTCCCCAAAATACTCCACTGAACATAACCTAAGCAGACCTTTCATGATAGTATCATGGGCTAGAAGACCTAGTACAATGAAATCATACTCAGCCAAGTGGGAAACTATTCTCCATTTGGTGTCAGCAGCAAGGCCTCAATCCTAATTCAGCCAATATCTCTGCCATTTTAGATTAACTGGCTTCCCTGGGTGACAGAGGCCTATCCTTTTTTTCCGTCAAAATTCACGCCTCTGCCATTTCAGCCCACATCCCTACTGTTCCTCCTATCTTTTTCCACCCCTGATTAAACAATTCTTTAGGGGAGTGGTTCACATTAGACTTCCCAAGAGACAACGCACACCTCCATAGGACCTCAATTTTGTTCTAGAAAAATTGATGCTGGCTCCCCTTTGAACCAGTGGCTTCTGCTAAATTAAAAATTCTTATCTTGGAATACTGTTCTTTTCTGGCTATTGCCTCAGCTAGGAGGGTCTCTGAGCTGCAGGCTCTCATGGCAGTTGAACCATTTCTCATATTCCTTCTGGACAGAGTATCACTCGGGACTAATAAGGTGGTCATGATCACATCCTTGAGTCAAGCTATACACTTGCCTCAGAACTGGGGAAAAGAAACCTTCACTCCTTAGATGTGCACAGACAGCTTCACTACTATCTTGACAGAACTAAATCTTTCAGAAAATCAAACCAACTCTTTGTGTCCTTTGCTATTGGCTCTGAAGGGAAACCAGTCTCCAAATAGACTGCTTCCAAGTGGATCATCTGTTTGTATTTACTTTTGTTGTAGCTATCATGGTAAAAAGCCTCCTGAAATTGTAAGGACTCCCTCTACTAGGGCCACTGCTACCTCTGCTGCCTTCTTCAAAGGAGTACCTACCAAAGGCATTTTGAAAGCTGCTACCTGGTCATCTGTGCATACCTTTACCAGACACTACCACTTATCAGCCTTCTCAAAGTCAGAAGCAGGCTTTGCCACTGCCATCTTGCAGGGAATCCTCTCTTCTCCATAAACTACCTTTTCACCTTCATTTCAGCTTTGGGTTTCATCCCACTAGTCAGGACTGCAAGAGTGAAAGATGGAGAACATAGTGCAGCTGTGTACCCATACCATAAATTGTAGCTGTTCAAGTGTATTCACTGTTGCCATCTTCTTTCCTGCTCTCCTTTCCCCTTTTACGTAGAGTTAGTAGTCTGCTTCTGTCTTGTTCACTAACCAGAGGAACCCCTAGGTGTTTACCCTGCAGGGCCCTTTTTCTACCTTTGACCCTTGCTTATGGTTCATCCTGGGGGCTCCTAACTTCTAAGGGGAAAGAAAAAAATGATGCCATGGTCTCAGCTGGCTCCCTTTATACCCAAGCATACTGACGTCAGGGTAGGATGTCCGCCAGCCTTAGGAGGAGAGAGATTTTATTTACTGCGGCAGTCAGGTTGGTCAAGGGCTTTTATAGCAGAAATACCACAAGTCAGGACTGCAACAGTGAACCACTTTGAACATGTACATTTATGATAAGTGTACACAACTGTACTTTATCCTTATAGCCCCCTTTTAGCTCATACTAATACCCCTTGTGAAACTCTATCTACAGGAGCCTCTTTTACTACTGGGTCCCATTCAGGATCTAATCGCTCACCTGTCCTGGAAGCCTCAATCATACATTTTGAACCTAAAGATCTGATATCCTTTTCATTCTTCATCAGCACATGGGTTTGTTTCCAACTCTGCTGTATACTGTAGACTTTGGATCCAATTCATGAGCTCCTCCCTGTACCCATAATGCCCTTGTCCATCCTCAATACTTCAGATCTTGTTTGCCATCATCATGCTCAGACCCAGTTCCTTCTCTCGAGCGATAACCTGATGTTTATTCCAAGTCTTCTGATAAATTTACTTCATCGTCTTTTCATGTCTTTTTCTCAACCTCCCTCTTGGTATACGCAACAGCATTAGGTATTTTTATAGTAGTCCTACCCTTATCATTGTTGGTAATTCTTCTTTATCCTATAACATGGGATATTTTCTTAATTACTATTGCTGGCAATCTCTCTTTCCTCCTTATTCCTTTCCTTTTTTGGAATTAAAAAAAAATGGTTTCTTCTCCTTTTCCATTGCACTTCTAATATAACACTATCAACCTTCCTCCTGTCATGACCTATTAAACCGACAAGGTTCAAGAATTGCTCTTCGTATAGGCACAAAATTCCAAACTCAGTTGCCCACAAGGAGTGTGTTTATTGTCTCGGATCTGCCCATTTGGATACCAACTGCAGCATTTATTTTACCTTTAGTCCAAGGGCTTTGGCTGACGGACGCAGCAAGTTTATTTTGAAAGGTCTCTTTCCTTCTGCTGCAATTTCTTCTTCTTCTTCTTCTGGAGCTCAAACTACTGGTAAATCTTCAAAATATGCTCCATTGGAGCATGGAAAATGCTCCCCACCCAAGTCCCCTATGTCTTCATCGGAACCAACAACTAAAATTCAAAAATCCTAGAATCCAAAGGCCCAATCGTCAAGTCCAAAACTATCAGATCACAAGGCTTCAGATCCAGTCATCATATCGGCCAGTCTTGTTGCTCCTACATCTGAAGACTGGCACCTCTGAGAGTTCACTCACCAGAATTAATTCTGGATCTGATTTCTCCAACTCTGCATTCTCCCTTCTTGCAAACTCCTAAGAAACATTCCAGGCCACAGTCTACCACATCCTCCAGAAGGTTATCAGAAGTGGATGTGGATAGGATTATGGGAAAAGTTCTCAGAGCTCAGATGCAGATGGGGGTCATACCGGCTCCATCCCCTTTTGGATCCGTCAGTCTTCCAACCACTTCTCATACAATTCTATTTACTCTGATCTGTCCCACAGTTTCTGAGCCCCAGGATCTGACAGCCATGAGAGGTTCAGAGTAGGATCTGAATAAAATTTTTTCTTTGATTCTGACGGCATCCCTAACTAGTTCAACTCCTATGTCTTCAGATCAGAATGGGGCCCAGAGCTGAAGTGTCCGCATCGGATCTGTGTGGTTGTGATCAACTCCACTGTTATCAGATCCTTTCCTGACACTCACAGCCTCTGCTCTGGACAGTTTGGGTCTGGTTCCATCCTCAAGGCACAGATCCAGTAGCAGTCGTGGTCTCCCTGCATTGGAAGTCTTGGCTCCAGTGCGGTTGGCCCTACTTTCTTGGGTCCATCTGCCTTTGAGGTTGTGAAAAGGGCTTTTGCTCTTTCTAGTGAACTAGTTTCTCATTCCTCTGATCCAGCCCCTATTTCCTTTTTGGTTCCAAGCTTGGAGTCTATCAGGCCTATTCCACTGGGACAAGCCAGTTCCAGTTAGCTTGCAAGCAGTTCCTGTAGAGAAACTCCCCCTCTCTTCAGATATCTCCCTTGAACATCACCCAGAGGAGATCCATTGGAAGAGAACATGGAAGAGGAGACACATAGATTCCCTACTGGATTCCCTCATGGAGGATACCAATTTCGATAAAGAAGGGTCCCCCAACTCACCACCAGATGATGTCTCCGTTGGAGATGTATTGAAGATCCTCAGACAGAAAGGTGGTTGGTCTTCTGAAAATCCTTCACCAGAGGTATTGGTATTTTTGGAAGCTTTTGGTTCTGTGTAATGTATGTCTTGGGTTACCCCCCCCCCCCCCAGGTGGAGGAACTCTTTGATTTAGTTTCCCACTGGGCATGGAAGGAGACCTTTACTGTTGACCTGACAAATTCTTAACTCATCCTAAGGATAGACCCCATTGGAGCAAAGGAATCCAATTAGATACTATGGTGGTGGTGGCAGCCACTAAGAAAGAGCTAGCGGAACAGAGGTCTTTTGTCTCTCTGCCTAACAGAGTCTAGAGCACTGGACAAATTTGGAAATGGCACCTCCTTATTTGGTCCATCGGTTGAAGAGACTGTTACCCACAGCAAAGAAGGGAAGACGCTGTCTGCCACGGGAATCAAGTTTTCTACCCCTCAATGAACATTTTCTAGGAATTAGAGGCAGTAAGAAAATGTGGTTCTGCAAATCACCTGGAACTCTGAAGACTTGCATGGTGGCATCTCATCTAGAGGGAGAGGATACAGTTCTGATGATAGATGTCACCCTAGAGGTAGAGGAGGCTTGCAAAATTAGGGTTTCAGTGATTTCTTTCCGGACAGACCCTTCCAGCATTTCTGAAGTGCTAACCAACTCTGGAGGCAGTCTGGGGAAGATTGTCCTTACACCCATATGCCTGGGCAAATATAACAGAAGATTCATGGGTGCTAAGAATAATAACCACAGGTTTTCCATTCCATTTTTTTAACTTCCTATTTGCGAAAGGAAGAAGCTTCCTGAAGTTCCACCCAGTTAGAGGAAAGCAGCAGCACAAGAAATTCAAAAGCTGCTAGACGAGTCATGTAGGAGTTCCTGCCAGACCAAATAGGATTCAGAACTTACTCGTGTTTCTTTTTAGTGCCCAAAAATACAAGGTGCCTCAAACTAATTCTGGATCTGAACAACTTGAATCAGTGCATAAGAAAGTCAAAGTTCTGAATGGTCACAGTTCAGTCCATTCTGCCATTTTTTTGCAAGGGCGATTGCATAGACCCATAGATCTTTAGGATGCATTCTATCGCATCAAAATAGACAAGTGCTCCAGAAGACATTGCGCATTTGGCTGGGAGCCACTCATTACCAGTTCAGAACCCTGCCCTTTGGACTCACCACAGCCACCTGGGTGTTTAACAAATGCATGGCAGTGGTGGCTGCTGGCCTGAGACTCAAAGGAGTTTTTCCATATCTGAACGACTGGCTCCTCACCAACCCCGCATGCATTTCCTATGACAGTCTAGGGACTATTTGCCCAAGATTTGCCAGTCGCTGGTGATAAGTCAATTATGCCAAATCAAACTCAATACTAGTTCAGATCCTGAAGTTTATTGGTGCACATCTGAACACAACAATGCAAATTGCATCATTGCCAGCTTGTCACATAACCATGCTCAGGTCTCAGATTCACCCAATTCTTTTCCACCCATCTTCTCTAGCCAGATTTGTTCTCAAGCACTGGGAATCTGTGGCAGCAGCCATAGTATTCACTCCCTTAGCACAATATGCTATATGTGTTCTTCAGTGGACTCTAGCTGTTCAGTGGGCTGTTTTTTGACAACTCCTATCTTTTTGAGTCAAACTTACTCCAATTTGCAAATGTCACATTCACTGGTAGATCCAGTCGGATGACATTTTTCAAGGCTGACCCTTTCTTTTACTGGCTCCAATGGTGACCGTGACTATGGACGCATCCCATTTGGGGTGTGGGGGGGGGTATTTTTAGGTAAGGACTGTCCAAGGCACATACCCCTCCTCCCCAAGAGACCAATTTACATATTAGTGTTCTGGAGACAAGAGCAGTCCTATTAGCATTGCAGGCATTAAAAGATCCCCTTCCTGTAGGGACTGTTGCGATTCACACCGGCAACATGTCTGTTGTCTGGTACCTCAGCAAACAAGAGGAGAAGCTGATCTTAACCTTTTTGCAGAGAACCCATGAGTGTGTGGCAATGAGTGATCTCAAACTGCTCTGTAGTTGCAACGCACATACTGGAAAAAACCCACATGTTAGCAGACAAATTAAGCAGGTCCATTTTGATATCGATCAAATGGGCTCTCAGACAGTGTGTGGTGGAAGAGATTTTTCATCAGTGGGGCCAACCATGCTGTAACCTCTTTCCTTCCCCCACAACATGTGCAGCAGGTATTTTGCCCTGATGCCCCCCTTGGGGGGATCACAGAGAGATGCTCTAGCCCATGTTTGCCCTTCCAGTCTCCTTTACACTTATCCCCCACTTACCTTGATTCCCAAATTTCTACAGAAAGTAACCTGGTTGAAGAGCTCAGTCATTCTCATTTGCCCCCTATTGGCCTTAACAGGTGTGGTTCCCCTTACTATGGTCTCATTTTTATTCTCCATGGATACTGGAAACCTTTCCAAATCTCCTGTCACACCCCTCTGGGATGAGCCATGCCAGTATCCAAGCCTTCGAGCTAAATACATGGTTTCTCCACCTCCAGTGATGGTCAGGCAGCCCAGGCTTTCTTCCCAAGTCCACGCCATAATTTTATCTTTGCAAAAAGATTCTACCAAGAAGGTTTACAATAGTAAGTGGAAAGAATTCTTCCTTTGGGCATTGAAAAATGATGTTGACCCTTTTCTTTTTTTTTTTTTTTTTTTTTTTTTTTTATTTGAAAATCTTTTTATTTTATTATCTTATAGACAAACAATACAAATCACAGAAGAACACTGTACAAACATCAACAAAAACTATATACAACTATACATTGCCCATATCATTCACAATATATACAACAGATAATACATTAAGGAGATATAATACAAAAATGAAAAGTGATTCAGGTTAAAAGACAATCAAAGAATACATTCCAAAAATTTTCAGAACAGAACTTGTGATTACCTTTATAAAAGAGATACTTTTGTGCCCTAATATGCCTAATTACCAATTCCTTTAGACCTTCCCATGTTAGTGCGGCTTGGCACTTCCAATGCAATGAGATATAATATTTGATAAATATGACAATTGAAATCACCACCTTGAGCTGAGCTTTAGTAATATTATCAGGAGGGATATGTAATAAAGCAAATTGCCAAGAAAGTGTTGATTTTTCGTATCCCATTTTCTCCAGAATAACTTTAAGGGCACACCATAGTCTGTACACACTTTTGCAGCTCCAGAAAATGTGATATATATCGGCTACTTGATCCTTACAAAATGGACACAGAGAAGACGAGTTGGGGTGGATTTTATTAATGATTGCAGGTGTTAAATACGCATTATTGGTGATCATGAGTTGCGTATAAAATAATTTTTTAAAAGGGATATATTTAATACTTGATCTGAAAGCCTCTTTCATTAGTGCGGGAGTTATACTCGGGTCCTTATCTGACCAGAATTTAGACTTCCAATGTATATATGTTGACCCTTTTCTCTCCTGCTTTTTGCTATCTTTGAAGTTTTGACTGTTCTCTCTAAAGAATGAGAGAGGTTTTCTGTGATTAAATTGCAGTTAGCTGCTATTACTAATTTTCATACTGGAGAAAGAATGTCTGTAAATGGAGAGAGAAGTCTGCAAGCAACGGAGAGTAGCATTGCTGAAACTGAACTCATCCTCAAGTCTTTGTGAGTACCTTTACGAGGTGGACCCTGTTTTTCACAAAATCTCACCAAGACGATACTTACGTGTGTGTGTGTGTGTGTGTGTGTGTGTGTGTGTGTGTGTGTGTGTGTGTGTGTGTGTGTATATATATATATATATATATATATATATATATATATATAGGCTGTATTTTATATAACATATATCATGGACAGAAGTAGGTCAAAAATTAAAAAAAATAGCTGGGTGCACAAGACCCAGGATAAAAAAAAAAGTGCCCATCCTGGTAGGCGCACTGGAAAAAATGAGACTGTAGAATACTCAAAATACGGAAACATTCCTACAATGGGGCTAGGCCAGACCCAGGGGGAGGATGGCCACCCTATTGTAAAGGGAAGTAGCAGTCCACAAAAATCACAAAAACTGATGGGCCAAAGAAGAGCCATAAAGATGATAGTGAACTATTGAAGATAAGGAAGAAATTATATATTGTTACTATTATGCAAAAAGCCCAGAATTTCCAGATACAAGATGTACACAAAGATGAAACTAGAGGAAAGAAAAATGTTTCTACAAGAAAAACTGCCAGAAACCTCAAATAAAAATGTGTGTTCATTAATACAACAGATTTGTGAAAAGCATTATACAGACCAAGAAATTTTGATTTGTTTGGAAAAAGAAGCATCTGAGGAAGTGCAAAAATATAAACAAAACCTAGAGATTTTTTGAAAAGTATAAAAAAGAAATATGGACATGGGAAAGGAGAGGTTTGATATGGTGCAATATTTATGCAAAGTCGAAAGCCAAATTAATCAATACAAAAAGGCTGCTCCAAATATATTCAGAGAGAAATCTAAGCAAAGGCATCCAGATATGGAAAATTTCACAATAAGGAAAATTTCACAGAGGGAATATAGAAATGAAGATAAGTAAAGTAGAAGTTAAAAGAATAGAAGCTGAAGTTATGGAATGCCTGCAAACTGAAGGATTCGGTGTAAAAGTTCTAACAGAGGTTACATCACAGTATGATGCAGTGAGTCCCCAAAGTAAGGAGAAACAGGAAGATCAGTAGACATCTGAAGGAAATATGGACATGGGAAAGAAAGATTTAATATGGTGTAGTAGTTATGCAAAAGAGAAAGCAAAACGAATCAATACAAAAAGAGCAATACTGAAGGTATTTGAAGAGAAATAAAGGCAAAGGAATCTGCACATGGAAAACTTTATAGTACAAAAATAAGAAGACAGAGGAAAAATGGAAAAGTTAAAGAAATAGAAACTGAGGTTATTGAATACCTGCGAAGTGAAGGATTCAGTGTAAAAAATCTAACCCAGAAAGCACCACAGCAGCATAGAGCAATAGACATCCAGATTAAGGAGAAACCAGTAGAATGGGAAGCAACTGATCAGTTGCCATATAAAGATATTTTGGAGCCTTCCACAGGAAACCAGTATAAACATTAATTTGAAGCTGGACAGCAAGGGAAGGAACAGGAAACTGTGGCAACTCTGGAGCTGTCAGTATTGAGGAGTGATAAGCCAGTGAGTCCCCATGTGACAGAGCAACAGATGACACAGGATGAAATTGAAGCGAACGTGTCACAGGAAGATGCTATAGAACTTTCTACAGAATACCCTCAGCAAATGGAGAACAAAAATGTGCCCTTAGTTTAGAAAAAAATGAAATAAGAAAAGAGTTGCCTGATTTAATAGAGATGGATAGATATAGTAAGGTCAGTGAAAGAAATAGACCGCAGAAGGTCAACAACACCCAAAAAGTCAGAAGTTTGATAAAACAAATGAACACAGTAATTAGGAGTTTCCATAGAGATCCATACAGTATAATGGAAGTAAATGGGATGTGTTACTGTGCAGCTAAATTAATACCAGATAATATTCTACCACAGGGTAGTAAGAGAAAGAAGGGGGACAAATTGAATACCACTATGCAAGTGTCAAACAGAGAACTATAAAGTAGTTAAGACTAGAACTGTCACTGTTAGAGGAGTATAGAAGAGGGAACAGATCAACAAAAATACTCAGACATGATAAAAGCAGTACACAATATTATAACGGTTCAGGAACTATCATGTACTGTCACAAATAATAAATTAAAAATATCAGCACAGGCAGAAAAACTTAGAAGATGCACAGATAAATGTAAATGAAAAGTACAAAATAAGCAATTTATTGATGATCCCAAAAAGTTTTATGTTTTATAGAAAATTGAGGAAACAAAGTAAAAAGAAATAGTTACGTTTTGCAGAAGTATTTATGAAGATCCTGTGGAAGATGACAAAGATGCTAAATGGATAGAAGATGTAAAAGAAAGTATAAAAAGTTCAAAGGTACAGGATATGAAATGGGATGAAGTAACAGCCAAAGAGATTTTAACAAAGTTAAGAAAAGCCTGTACTTGGAAAACACTAGGCCCAGATGCAGTACCTAACTTCTGGTTAAAACAATTAAAATCAATGCACAGAGATTTAGCCATGAGTAAGAACTATTTATATGTGCACCCTGAACAGACACCAACCTAGCTAACAACAAGAAAAATAATGCTCCTACTTAAGAGAACCTGCAAGCCACCGTAAAAATTATAGACCAATAACTTGCCTTCCAACTATGTATAAACTATACACCAGAACTGATGCGATAAGAGTTTATAGTCATTTAGAAGAAAACTCAATCATGGCAATAGAACAAAAAGGCAATAAAAGAAAGTCATATGGAACAAAGGATCATGTGTTGCTAAATAAAGTCATAACTGAGAACTGTAAAAAAGGAGAAGAATCTAAGTATGGCATGGCTTGACTACAAAAATGAATTTGATAGCATCCCACATTCATGGATAAGAGTGCTTAAAAATGTATGAGATCCATCCTACACTGATCAACTACATTACAGTGACCATGAAACAGTGGCAGACCACTTTGCAAATGTTAAGCCAGTATAAAGGACAATTTATCACTCCAGGAATAAAATCCCCAGGGGGATATTCAGGGTGACTTCTTGTCACCTATGCTATTCTGTCTTGCCCTTAACCCGTTAAGCTGTCTATTTAACAGATTAGGCCATGGCTATAATTTGGCTCCTAGCAAACAACAACGTGTGAAGACTTGTCTTCTCTTTCTCAGTGATTTTAAAACTGTGTAGTTCATCAAGTGAGGAACTGAAAGCATCCATCCATTTCAGATGTTCAGGGGGAACTGCAGCTGATATCCTAGGGACCAAGGGGCGGTCCGCAGATTATTGTTAGGGAGGAGATTCCAACTATATTTGTGTTGGTGGGGTCTGCACCTCCTAAAATGTTTGGAGCGGATGTCCCTTTAAAGAAGAAGACAAAGCATGCTTCTCCTGCTTCTTCCCATTTCTTGTAGGAACTAGAATAATGTAAAAAAAAAGAGTATGTAGCCCACATTAAAAAAAAATTAGATTAACATTATTCTAGTTCCCACCCTGTTTCCCAGAAGAAATCCATTGTAAAAGGTCAGTTTGTTAGGGCAGCACACATGACATCACGATTTGTGAATTTTTTCAGTGAACGTGAGAATATGAGATCTAGGTTTTTGAAGTGGGATTACCCCACAGGATTTCTTGAGAATTTGATGAATGAGGTTATTCATAAAAGGAGAAATATTTTTTTTGCCTATTTTAAGTTCTGTTAAATCAGAGACAGTAACCCAAGTTGACCAAGAATCAAATAATGGTGCTTGGAATGTTGATTTTTAAATATCCTTTGTAACAGCTTTTAGTTTAGATAGTAATGTGGTAACACAAATGTTTTTAAAAATTGGAATATTTTAAATGATGATATAATTTTAAGGAAAAGGTAGGTGAGGAACCTGTTATTACTTATAAGAGACTGTATAATCTGAAAAATGTATTAGAACATTCAACAAAAGATGAACGCACCTGGGGTGCTTTTATGACAAAATGTGGGAATTGTAAGTTATGTCGATTCATTGACGTGGGTGAAGTCTTTGATATTAATTGTCAACTATTTAGAATAAAGGGAAAATATAACTGTAATAGTAATGGTATTGTCTATTAGGCTCTTTGTCAAAAATGTCCTGCTTTTTATTTTGGGAAATCTGAGAGAAAACTTAGAGAGAGAATTTATGAACATCAGTATGAGATTGGTAAAGGTAAAATGATAAATGTATTATATAAACATATCTTGAATTATACAGGACATAACTTTTAAATTTACAGTTATTGAGCAAGTGGTATGTAACTTGAGGGGTAGTCCATGGGTCTATATTAAATCAGCGAATGCTTAAAGTGAACACTGATTTATCGACCCCATGCAAGCAAAAGCTTACAATCCTGAACACTCGGAACAGTGATTTTTTTACCCAGGGAAAAAATAGCTGTTCCACAAAAAAAAAATAAGTAAATAAAAATGCAAACTTCAAAACATTACATAAAGTGGAGGGCTTCAACCACCCCCCGATGTGGGGGGCTGTGCCCCCCCACACACCCCTACTTAAATATACCAACTCAGAGATCGCACTACAGTGAGGAAAACGGCAAAGCAACGGAGGCGGCCAAGCGATTTTTTTCCCAGGGAAAGAAATCGCTTATATGCCGTTTGGCTTTTTATGAGTGGGTTGTTACTATTTAAAAGAAGATGGTGACTGTGGTATTTTATCTGAAGAAGTCTTGTATTGTTTTGAGATGAAAGCGCTTATCATTTGATTTACGTTTTGTGTCCCAATAAATTTAATTCGGGTTTATTTACCGTGGTGTTTTTAGACTCTGTTCTGCCATTTTCTGTTGTAAGTTTGTTTTGCGTGTTTTTATAGGGAATGGAAACTATGGTACTCCCTAACATAAGTATAAGGTCTGCACCCTCTTTAGCTATATTCAAATAGGAGATGGTTATTAAGGCAGATGGTATTGTTTTTGAATCTAGATTAAGTGGAAGACTCCATTGTGGCACTTTTATGGCCTAGAGTTACCATAAACATAATTGAACATTAATGTCAGCCACAGAACTTTTTTTTTCATGTTTTTAAACACCTTTATTCAATTATCACTTGTGACATAGGCAAACTTACATTTATACAAAAGCAATTAAACCATATTAACAAGTATACATTTACAAATACGTATTGCATATATTGTTATATATCATATAATCAAAGCAAATTACATACAGGCAGTCCTCAAGTTTAGGACGAGATCCTTTTTTAGTCTGTCCTTAAGTCAAATTTGTATGCAAGTCGAAACACGTACATATGGTTCTTATTACATGTCACTTAGTTAAATGTTTGCTTCAGTCTAGTATTTATTTTACTTTTGTGTGCTTATAAAACACTTTAGAAACACTTCCAAATGAAAAAAATCTTAAATATAATACTATATACTGTAGCTATGCTTCTTTACTTCCTATCAGCAAAGCTGGTTTAAGACATCTTGTTATTTAAATGCAGTGTTTGAGGACTTCTATATACACACATGCACACACACACACACACACACACACACACACACACACACACACACACACACACACACACACACACACCTTCCTATCAGCTGTCCAGATTTTGCCTCATATTTTTGGTCAATTTTTCATAAAATTGTGGTTGTTTAATAAAAGACTCTCAACTGTGCAGATTTTCACGGACTGACCATATTTTTGCCTCATATTTATGATCTGTAACTCATACAATTCTGTGTTTTTCTGACAAATTACTGGGATGATCTGAGGACTGAAGTCACTAAATGACATACATTTGAGTTTCAGACTTCAAATCCTACAGAAAATGTATGTTAAAACAAATGCTGTTACTCTGGCAACTTTCTAAGCTTATAAGAGTAATATTTAAAATATGTCCCTATTTTTGGGCCTTTGTCCCCCCATTTTGTCAGTCTTTCTGCAGACTTCTTGCACTGACAGGTTGATAGGTATGTTAAAGACTGAAGCTGGAAAATAATGACAGACATTTGAGTTTCAGAATTCATACCCTTCAGAAAATTCATGCTAATGCAAAACCTGTTATTCTATCAACTTAGTTTGCAAGAGCAATATTTATTAAAATTGTCCCTATTTTTGTCTCACTTTAATTTATGGCTTTGTCCAGCTTTCTTGTTCTAAGAGCTTTAGAGGTGTTACACACACACACAGACACACACAGTCACTTCCTCATTAATACCTGCATTCACTCACACATCGCTCTCTGGATCTTACACAGTCACCTCCTCATCCATACCTGCATTCACTCACACATCGCTGTCACTCTCCCAGCCTCTCTCTCACATGCACACACACATTCACTTCTTCATTCATACCTGCATTCACTCACACATCGCTCTCAGTCGTCAGATCTCTCTCTCTGACACACACACACACACACACACACACACACGCACACACAAATTTGGGCAGCTTTGATCATTATTTATTTATTTTTTACATTCTTTCCATTGCGGCAGCCCATTCATATCTATGGGTTATCCACATTTCAGATGTCTGTAACCCGGGGACTGCCTGTAATTTATTCAGTTTCTGCTTTTTCTTAAACTTCATTCTTCCTTCAAAACATTTTCCTGCATGTATTGTTTCCACAACTTCCATTTTTTGATGTAATTTACTCCTACCCTTTTCTAAAGATCTCACTACCTGTTCTTTTTTTTAAACAAAAAACAGCTTTATTAAATTATAACTTATGATATAGGCAATCATACAGTATAAATGCAAACAAACCATATTGACGTATTCCCATCTGCAAGCATTTTACAACATAAACCATATTGACATAATCCTAGTTGCAAACCTTGTACATCACTTATCTACCCAGTCATTCATTGTCAGTCAAACGTTACATAGCTCATTCAAGTCCTGCCTTCTTTTAAACCTCATTCCTCCCTGTAAATATTGTTCCTACAAGTCACATTTTTTCCGGTGTAATTTTTTCTTACCCTTTCTTTAAATATCCCAATTTCAGTTGTTTTATCTCTGTTACTATATTCACTACTTCTGGTGCAGGTGGTTTAGACTTAAATTTCCATTTTCTAGTAATTGCTTTTTTTTTTTTTTGGCACCCACCATAATTAGACTTGGCAAGGCTTTACTATGCCTAGGCAATTCCGATTCTGTATCACAGTTCAAAAATCATTTCCCTAGTTACACCAATTTGCTGACCCAGTATCTCCAACAGAGTATTCTGCATGGAATTTTTAAAGTCTGCCAACTCATACTCCCAGAAAATATGTTCCCAATTACCTCTTTCTTCCCCATCAGACCTCTAACATTTGCTGTCTACCTGAGGAAAACTTTTGATGAGTCTGTTTGAGGTATAAAAATATGTATGTAAACATTTCTATGCAAATATCCTGAATATTCTAAATTTTGTTCTATATTTGGAAGACATGCATATATCCCCCATTGTTTCTTTGTGAATTGCTTATCTCATCTTCCTTCCCAATCCTTTCAAACCTCTTCCAATTGATTTCTATAGTTATGTAATATTTTGTATACTCTACTAATTATTCCTGTTTTAACAGCCGCTTCTGTTATAGATTCTACTGAAAACTCTACCAGTGCTGGTCTTTCGTTTAAGACCCCACCCCATTTCTTTCTCTCTGCCTATACTCTTGTATCAATCCTTGATGGCGAAGGCAATTTCTAACCTGCAGTTCAAATAAATTCTTGGTGTCTTCTCATTCTGTTAACTCTCTCTCTCTAGTACTCTCAATATCTTGGTTCCTTTTTCATTTTTTTCCAGTAAATTTCAGCCTCCTCTTGCCCATTGTCTGAGTCCGTAATTGCAGTCATCCATATCGATAAAATCTCCTTTTTCCATTCCTGTGTTGGCTTACTTCTTGGAATACTTTCTGCTACTTTGAGTATTATATTCTTTATGATTATTGTTATTCTCCTTAAAGATATGCATCCAAAATCCCAATCTGTCTTTAGCTTCCCCGCTGCTTCGTCATCATTCCTTTCCACTTTGAATTATAGGTTTCTGCTTCTACTATGTACAGGAGCCTTAACTGTGTAGCTCTGAAGAGACTGGGATTTCGGATGCAGATCTTTAAGTGCAAGAGAGCATTCCAGCATCCCATATGTCATACCAGACAGGACAAATCTGGTCATGTCTTAACTGATGATGACCTTTACAGATGTCATCACAGAGGATGCGTCACTTCAGGCCAGACCTTTCCTGGTAAGGCATATTGAGGTGGAGGGGGATAAGAATAGGCTTCGTCTGTTGAGCACCAGGGCTGCCTGGAGCAGATTTCCTTTTTGGTGATGGATGGGATATTCCTCACCCATGTGACTGCATGCCAGCAGCTGTACGCCATCCATGGGAACATTGACATGAGGCAGTAACAAATAACACAGCTGGTGAACAGCCTGATGTCGAAGTGCAGCTGACATATGATGCCTATTCATGGACTTCATTATCGTTGTGAAGGGGTTGGGGTTACCCGGCATTATAGTATGTACTCATGAACTGTGAAACAGCAGTCTGATATGTTGTTTGTGCTGTCTTCTTTATTATGCAGCACTAGGGCTGCCTCTTTCATTTTCTACAGATTTTGCGGTATTGCATACAGCAGCTGGATCTCTGGTTCTGGTATGTGTGAAAATCATTATTCCTGGTGGACATGTAGGAGGCATTGGCATTGACTTAGCATTTTCCGGGAGATATCCTAGGCGTACACTGTCTTGAGGGAGCGATACGCATGGGAGACTATACTGTTTTTGGAGTGATTTAATGATATCTATGCCCATGCCCACCCACAGTGCTATATTACCAATGTGTTGCATCCCATCTCCATTTCTAGCTGTCTTCTGGTCTATGGCAGAGCTGACCCAAAGCTTCAGTTTCCCTTCTTCCCAAGACAGTGTGAATGGGTGGGACAGACAACTGTGCTACATGTGCGACACCCACACTGTTCATAGGTTCATAGGTGTGTACTAGACTAATGGCCCTGGACCCTTTACAAGCCTAGCCCATAGAAGTGCCCTGATATCGTAATGCCTGACATTAGTTCCCAGTGCCTCTATCAAGTAGAGCCACTGGAGTGATACCCGGGGTGAACTTTCTATTTCCCATCTACTCATCAAGATTTCTGTTGAAGAGGGCCAGTGAGGTGCTCTGCTTGACATGTATGGGAAGTCTTCTCCAGAGCATGGGCTGTCTCTGGGTTATGAACCTGTCTCTCCAGCATGTTCTGTTGATTGAGGTAATGAGGTTGAGGTCTCTGGAGCATGTGGTGTGGTGGGATTCTGATTTCTTTAGATGTAGCATTTCTATCAGAGCTGGGTCAGACATGGCTTTGTTAGTCAAGCAGAGATTGCCTCTTAGTAGACTATAGGAGATAGCTGGAGTTTTTTGAGTCTGTCCATGTAGGACACGTGTTTAAGGCCTAAAATCCTCTTCATGAGGTACTTTTGTGGCCTTTCCAGCTGTTGCATGTGTCTAGTGAGGTACATGCCAAATGGGGCATTATACTCTATGATTGGCCTAATGAGGAAAGAGTAGAGAGAGGTGATGATCTCTTTCTCCCCGGATGCAAAACCCTTAGTAATGAGATGTGCCACATAGAAGGATTTTGACCACAGTGGCAATGTGATGGTCATAGCCTACAGCACCTGATATTCCCTAGCAGTCTCCCATCCAAGTACTAACCAAGCCTAACCTTGCTTAACTCCTGAGATCAGATGAGATCGGGTGCATTCAGGGTGGTATGGCCATAGGCATAAATGTACAAATTTCTTGCACTGGCCAGGAATCAAACCCAGGCCAACTGCATGGAAGGCAGCTATGCTAACCATTATACCACCAAGGAGTTATATTGTTGGCGTACAGGAGCTGCTGCAGGTTAAGTATGAATAAATGAATGGGCTGGCTGTTATGGGCCATCCTGAGTTGCTTGGGTCTATATTAGATAACTGAAAGAGCAAGTTAGCAAATGCTCACATGAGCCAAAACACCGGGAATCGAAAGGGTGTTTGTGGGGTCGGGGTGCAGTGAAGAGTGGGATATTTGCCCTTTCCTCATAGTGCAACCTTGGAGTTGGAATATATAGTTAGCAGGGGAAGTGGGGGTGCAGCCCCCCACAATAAGGAGTTTGATTCCCGGCATTTTTGCTCATGTGAGCGTTAGCTATCTTGCTCATTTGGTTATGTAATATAGACCCAGTGGCTTCCCCCATACCTCAAGCATCGCAAATGGGTTCATTGGCTTGTTGCCATCTTATCCAGTGAGTTATTACCTCAGGTCCATTGCACAGTACTTGCATATGTGACGGCCACACCATGTCCTGCTTTTGTCCTTCTGTATGCCCCAGCAGTGGAGTATCCATGCCCTGCTGTCACAGTGTTTCCCCAAGTTGCTCTTTGTGCAGGTGTACTCTTGCTGCCATCAGTCATTATTTAAGATGCTGTCCTGACTGTACCATGCTACTGCTACCACATACCTTGTCTGTCCTGTGCAGTTCCACATGGCATCTCTGACACCTTCTTTAGACTTTCCATCTACATGACTGGTTACTAGCCCTGATGTCATGTCTGCTGTGTTTTACTGCTGCTGCCACCTTGCCAGAGATATTCTGCCAGTGTTTTGTATGTGGATGTCATCCTACATTCTGACGTGTTGCAACCATATTTGCTTGCACGCAAGTACTCCTTCTGTCATCCCTGGATGTTATATGTTGATGTGCCATTTCGCATTGGATTGTTTAACTTGCTATCCTGGCATTTTGTCTGGTTTTCTTGTCACTGCAGTTGTACCTTTGTGCTTTATTGCTGTTCAACCACTTATGCCCTCCCTCCCTCCACCTGGGTTGCCTACCTTTGTGGTGGTGGTAGGCTTCATTGTGACTGTGCACCCCCTGCATGCACAGCATCTGAGGTGGATTGCCACTGTGGTGGCATAGAGGGATAAAGTCCTCACTGTGGCCCAGCCGGCCTGGGTTTAATTAGCAGCTGTGGTATCTGAGAGCGGCAGGGAGGGATAAGTGTGCCTATCCTTGGGGGGCACTTGCTGATGATGCTTCCTAAGGGGAGGTGTGGTCCAAAAAGCAGAGTTGCCCACGGGTGCAACCAGCGAATATGGGAGAGCAGGGAAAGGAAAAGTGGTAGACAAGTTAAAAATAAATAAATAAAAGTTTAAAAAAAAAAAAAAAAAAAAAAACTCACTGGACAGAAGTTCAGACAGCTGAGCTCACAGTATGCTCTTATGATCCACGACTAGTGCAAATCCAGGGGGGGGTAGGAGGATATTGATAGACCGGCGGGGATGTGGGGTACTGGGGGGCCAGTATAAATGAGGCCTGAGGCGATTAAAAAAAATTGTGGTGGATGTCAGCATTTGTTCACCCTGGCTTTAGTGGCTTTAGCTTCTTTCTTTAACTTATGTTGGCCTGGATGTTGTCTCTATTGTTGCTGCTACATGATACTGCTTTTGTGTGTGGCTAAAGCTGTATGTGATTTATTCCATATTCTGATGGCACCTATGGTCTGCTAGCCTGGGCAGCTGTTCCATTGCTTGCATCAACTGTATTAGTTGTTGTTGTTTTGTCTTTTCTGCTTTTCCCGGTTAAGGGTCCCCACAGCGGAACTCCGGTCCGCTAATGATTGGCAGTAGATTTTTATGGTGCCGAATTGCCAGCCCGACCCTCAATCTTCAGTGAAGGCACGCCCATTCACCCATGTCTTTCGGAGGCCATTCGACTGCGAGGAGGACATGCAGACTTCACACAGAAGGCACTCCCCGCACACTAGCTGAGAATCGAACGGGAGAACCTCTTGCTGTGAGGCAACAACGCAACCGCTGTACCACCGCGGAAGTCACATCTACTGTATTAGTATAGTGCCATAATGTGTCTGCCTACTCCAGAGCCATTACGGTATTTCATGTATTGGATTACTGCATGTATGATGAGCTGCACCATAGCTAGATCTGACTCCACTATGTCTGCACTTCCTGTCTGCTAAATGAGCTGCAGGACTTTTTATTTCTTTATTTTACATTTGATAACCGGGAAAGTCCGCTGGACACGGGTCCTTTTTCAGTGGAGGCTCATGCAGAAAAGCTCCACAAATAACAACAATTGAGATCAATAGTGTATCACAGTATACAATTTGATTGTAAAACATACGTCAAAATACATAGCTTGAAAAAAATATAACGCAAATCGATATACATACAGATAAATCAGCAAAAAACTTTCTCAAACAGTGTAGGATAATTTACAACGAAAATGTCATAGGTCACAGCAGTAAGTACAGCAACATATGGGTAGTAAATGCTCAAAAAGGTGAGTAAGAGATTGCAGTAGAAGAAAAATACTTTCTGTTCTCTGCCTAAGTATTGCTAATAAGTTTACATTTGATTTTGGTTTGGAGTTATTTATTTCAGGTTTTCTTGATTTCATTTTGTTATCTTTACTCTTATGTTGCATTTTGTTTTGTTTGAGTTTTTGTCCTTTTGAAGTTTTAAGAGGTCTCGACTAGGGTCAGTTAGAAAAAAGTTATTTTGCAGGCAGTGAATAAAATTCAGCTAATAAGTGTGAGGAGCAGTGAAATAACATTCCTCCGTTAACTGCAAGTATTTTGTGGCATCTTCAGCTGTAGTGCTATGTGACTTACTGTTCTCTGCCTAAGTATTGCTGCTGTCTGTCTGCATTTGATTTTACTCACCCGGCCTACTCCTGTTGTGCTTTTAAATTTGGTGGCTTTTGAGTTGCCTGTTCCTGCTATAAATCTGACTTTGGACACTCCTCCCAGTCTCATCTCATCAGCTCATTCTACTAAGCACTGAGAGATCAACTGGGAAGCACCCCCTCCTTTAGTTTCAATTTTAAATTGTCTTCTGTTCCCTTCATTCCCAGTTATTTAAAAAATGCAGTTTATTCAGCTGCTTTTACTGTATTTGTGCTTATTCCTACTTTATCTTTTTGCTGCACATTCTTAATTTGCTGCATTTATTACTACTTGTTGGTAGCTTGATTACATTTTAACTGTTATTGTAAGCTTCTTGGCTCTTTAAGTATTTGAGCTCTGAGCTAGTTCCTTACATTAGGAAGGTTTGTGGTCTATACTTTTATGGCAGGAGAGGTAGCTTACTCTTCTCTGAGTTAGGGGATTGCTGGTTGAAGGCTTATTGTGTCTTTTATTTTAAGTTTCTTTGTTCTGGTTTAAACAGTTGAGCTCAAAACCAGTTACTTTACATAAAGAAGGTTTGTAGTGTATACTGTTATAGCAGTTGAGGATAGCCTTCACCCTTCTGAGCTGGGAATTGCTGGTGTAAGTCTTATTGTGTTTTTATTTGATTGGCTGGAAGGCTAGCTTGTTTAAAATTTGAATCTCTGTGCCTGAGACATTTGGTGACCATGCTTCTTCAGAAGAAGATGTTGCTGTTTCTGCTAAACTCAGCAAAAGCATAGGCTTACATCACCGTATCCATTGTTTCAGCACTTTTTTTGCTGTATTAATTGAGTGTTTCTGTGCTGAAATCTGCACTTTTTGACCTTTTTCACAGTCTTTAGTTGGAGCTGGCTTGCTTTCACTTTGGTAAGAGTAGAAGAGATCCTAGTCATTCTGTGGCTCTGTACTGTGTAAAGGAAAGAACAGGCCTTGTACTGTGTAAAGGAAAGAACAATGTGCTGTTCAACACAAGGCTTTATTTTTGCTATTTAATCATTGCAGTTGTATAACGTTTGGCTCGTAACCAACAAGCAAGCTAAGACTTACATTATCATATCCACTGTTTCAACACTTGTTTTTCACATTGTTTGTCGTAGCTACATTATTTGAATGTTTGTCTGTTGAATATCTGAACCTTTTGACTTTTTTTGTAGTCCTTCAGTAGAACTGCTGCTTTCCACTTAGCAGGACCTAGCAGTGATCTGTTTAGATGCCAGTATCTTGCAGCGTAATTCCCTTATGTGGTCTGTGTAGATGGTGATCTCTCAGAATGTAATTTTTCCTTAAAGTACCCTTACTGGCTAAACTCTGGTTTGTGCATAGTTGAGCATTGCTCATAAAGTTCCTTGTGTTATTGACCTGCTCAATATTTAAATTTCCCTCATTCCTCCCTAGTAGATCAGCAGCCATGGATTCGCACTTCCCAACTCTGTGTGACCAGTCTGGTTGAGATGGGTATTCTGAGGCATTGTAGCATTCTTAATGAAACAGATGAAGTATGCGAGAGTTGCAAATAGTTTTGCCTCCAGCGTTAAAAAAAACTATCTCATATAACCAAAACTAATTCTATAGTCAGTGACACTTTCATCATGCCTACTGCACAGGGTAAAGACCCAGCACATAAAACTACTTATGCTGAGGCACTTACAGTTAACCTTCCTAAAACACTAAGACCTCCTGCACAGCAAAATAAAAAAAAAAGGGGTCCTCGGCCACCACATAAACACTATAATAAAACACCACCCACAGCTGCACATAGTAACACTGTTCCACTCAAGCAGGAATGGAAATCAAACCAGAAGTAGATAAAAATCAAGCAGCAACTGAATGTGCCCAAAACAGTGAATATAAGGTGAAGGACCAGATGAAAAGGCAAGAAATGTTGAAAATGCATAAATATAGTTGCAAATATAGAAAACTTCTGGAAGAACCTCATGTTGATCAGGAATGAATGCAGAAATGGTTAAGGAGAGGTGAATTCAAACCAAGAGATTAAAGGTTAATATTGGTGGCCCAAGATAGTGGACTATGTACATGCTGGTTTACAAAGTCCATTGAACATGTGGGCGAAATGGACAAGTGTAGGTTTTGTAAAACCAAATTGGAAACAGTCACACACCTTGTTACTGGCTGTGACATACTAATGTCAGAAGGACTGTATACTGAAAGGCATAATAATGCGGCAAAACTGTTGCACTGGAGGTTATGCAAACATTATGGTACTGAAGTGGCTGAAAAACATTGGAAACATGAGCCACAAAACATCATATAAAATGAAGCAGTCTACATCACATGGGATCATCCATTACCAACAGTTCAAAAGATAGATGTTAGAAAAACGGATATAGTGGTCCAAGAAGAGAAAAGTAGCATTAATCACTGAAATCCCCACACCCAGTGACTACAGTGTCCTGCACACAGAGAGAAACAAAGTTATAAAATATCAGGATTTGCAATTATAAACGAGAGCAATGTGGAAGAAAGATACCCAGATAGTTCCAATAGTAGTAGGAGCAACGGGATTTATAAAACAGAGTCTACAATCATATTTAGATATGCTACCAATGCACACAACTCTGTACGAATTACAGAAGAAGTTATTACTGGGCACATTGTGGGTGCTTTAAAGAGCAATTTTGGCTGACATCAAAGAGTGAAACAATGCTAATTTCATGAACTTTAATCATACTTTAACTTAGGAATGGGGTCCATTCCCATCATGGAATTAGAAACCTAAAATATTTGGAGAAATTGAAAAGGCAGTAACACTGTATCCATTGCCTCTACTGCTAAGCCCTTAAGGCATACCAGGGCATAACCAAATTTCCTAGTGAGGCACATTGATGTTCCCTTTACCAGACTGAGTAAGGAGGACGTCGTGGTTAGCTCACTTTCTGGGGCTATAATCCAAGTCACACAGGCAGTCAGATCATTGAACCACAGGTACCAGTATGACTCTGTCATAGTCCATGTGGGTGTTATTGACCTGGGACATACCTCCCTTCACTATATGAAGCGAGGCATGATTGAGCTCGCTGCTTATGTCTCAGACAGGTATGAGCCCAGCACTGAGCAGCATACTACTTTCTTCAAGGATGATGCCACATTACCAACACAAAATTGAGTTTAACAATTGGCTTAGCTTCTGGTGTCACTCCAAGGGGATATAACATTTGATGGCCTGGAAGGTCATGGTTAACAGACCATGCTGCTTTGCCAGTAATGGTCTGTACCTATCCCCTCTAGGCTTTTGAATATTGGCAAAGACCTATGTCACCCCCATAGTGTTTTTTAGGCAATGCCAAACTGATAAATCTCCTGACTTAACTGAACTTCTGAAGGAATATCTGAAGGTGGTACTGCTCAATGCTAGAAGTATTAACAAGAAACTCTACTCTCAGCAAGCCTTCCTCTCCCTGAAGAGTGTAGACATCTGTGCAGTAATGGAGGCATGGTTGAAAGTCATGGAAGTAGCCTGGCAGTGCAAGGTTATAATGCCTTTCACACCTTTAGACCAATAACTGCACAGGAGGGAACTAAAGGTGGAGGAGTCTCTGTCTATATTACAAACAACCTCACATCCAGACTAGTTAAAGTGTATGACCCAGTGGAACTCTTACATGTGCAGCTCACCATAAACAGGGTCTCGCACCATATTCTTGCAAGTTTTAGGTCCCCCTCCATGTCCCAGGAAACCCATACTACCTATGTCGGTGTACTAGAGTCCCTCATTGTTCAACCCAATACGATCCTCATGGTGGACCTCAACTATTCCTCTCTAGATTGGGAATCCTACACCACTTCTAAGGCACAAGCCCAGCGATTCCTAAACATTAATACCAACATCCTGGAGCAGTTGGTCTATTCTCCTACCAAGGGTACAAACGTCCTTGACCTTGTACACACAAACATGGGACAGCAATGTTCCTCACCCAAAGTCATGTCTTCACTCATCAGATGTGACCATAAGGCAGTATTGCTTGAAGTAAAAATTAAATCTGGTGACCCAACAAAACCAAACACTTTTAGGAACTATCCCATAGCTAACCTCTCTACTAAGCGACACTTTGGCTAAATTCCAAGCACTCTCAAACCCAGTGAACACTATAGCATATGCTGAGTTATTTACAAAATCCCTGTACAGCCATATTGATAGCTTTATAGAGTGAGCTGTGCCCACTCCTATTAAGAATAAGACAAGCTCAATAGAAAAGCCACCCTAGTGGAATTGCAACGTCAGCTGGTTATACAATAAAAGAAAAAAGAATTGACCAAGTTAACCACAAGGCTTTCTACAGCTATGTCCATAACCTCAAGGGAAATGTGCAACAATGCTCAGAACTTATTGTAAATGGCATCACCCACACTGAACCAGAGGCCATTGCCATCCTTTTGGCTGACAGGTTCAGCTCAAATCTCTCCCACAGTACAAAGGAAATACCACATATCACAATACCCCACAACCATTACTAAGAGTAGGTCTTCAATGCACTTTTCAAGGCCAAAAATACTATGTAGATGGGCCCTGATAACATCCCAGGATCCTTACTAAATAGCATGAAACATGATCTCTGTGGTCCACTTGAATCATTTTTCAGCTGGAGCTTACAGTCAGGTTTTGTGCCCAAGGAGTGAAAGATGACTACAGTCATTCCCCTTTATAAAGGAAGACCAACCACTGATCCGGTTAACTACAGGCCCATATGTCTGACCAGCCTTATATATGCAGGGCCATGGAAAGGATCATCATGGACATGATAAATGAGGTCATAGGTAACCTGCAAAAGCTGGACCGATTAATGTTTGGCTTTGTTAAAGGAAGGTCTTGTTTATTAAATCTGATGAACTTCTTTGAGAGCATTACCAATGTAGTGGATGAGGGCAAGACTGTGCACATAGCTTACCTTGACCTGGCCAAGGCTTTTGATACAATACCCTTCTCAGACATTTGTAGACAAGCTTACTTTATTGCATATAAACTCTTTTATTACCTCCTGGTAACCAAATGGCTCACTAATAGGACCTAGGAGGTCAAAACTGGTGAGGCCAGCTCAATGAGGAGGCCAGTCAGTAGCAGAGTGCCCCAGGGCTTGGTACTGGGCCCACTCTCCCTTTTGGCATCTATTTTACTGGAGTGGAAGCAAACACTGAAGGTTTATGGCTAAGTTTGTAGATGTTTGCAAGCTGGTGGTTAGCATCGACTCCCCTGCAGACACTAGCAGTCTTCAAGGAGGCCTATCTCTGACTAACAAATAGTGCCAAAACCTTGGTCTTAAATCTATTGCTAAGAAATGCATAATTGTACCGTTTGGGAAGTCAACCATCCCATCTAATTACTGTGTTAATACACCCCTAAGAATCGACCCAGTAGTCAGGGATCTGGGTACTCTTGTAGACAGTAGCCTTCCCTTTGATCACCATGTGGCCATGTGGTGAGGAAATCTTTAATGTTGCACAGCTTATAAGTAAGGGCATGACATCTAGGTCCAATGAGGTCATTATTCCACTGTACTCTACCCTAATTAAACCAGTCATAGAGCACAGTGTTCTCAGTTTACAGCTAGGTTAATTAGTTTAACTATGTTACAACAGTGCATAGACACAGGCTTTAAATTTTACTTTCTAGACTTCTTCTGTACTCTTCTTTTAGGTAAATAATGTTCACATTTGTTTCAGTTATTAGAAACTTTTCTTTCTTCCCACTAATCAACATACAATGTCCTTTCCTCACTGTTGCAGGATTCATTACATTAGGGATCCTCTGCTAAGAGTAGCCTAACATCTGGCCAGTATACCAAAGCCTTTAGGTTGCTTTAAGGTCATATATCGCACGTATGCTCCTCAAGTAGCATAGGGCATAAAGGTGACATCCAGACGTACCATCCTCAGAACTTCTGTGATGTCAGCCCATCTCTTATCGATCTGATCACCCAAGTCGTTGCTGGTCTACCTAGCCTTTCAGATACATGCCTCATTGAGGTTTTTTGCTCATTATCTTTTTGCTTTTATGTTGTTGTGGGGTTTCATGTCATCCAGAAAGGGTAAATGCCAGTGCAGGAGATAGATTTCCCATAAAGACCGTCAGGAGCCGTGCTTGTTTTGTTTAGGTGCTTCTCGCAGTCATACATCCTGCAATATTTTCAGGCTTTTGTGCCGAAGACCTTACGCAGTCATCTTTTTTCCCTTGCTATTTATCTAGAGAACCAGCATTTAAAAGTTTTAACGAAAGATGCTATGAAGTGTACTTCTGGCTTGAGGGTCAGCCATCTTCAAAGAAGGCCAAGAAAAGTTAGGTCGGATTCTTTGGCTGCATCTCCTATATCGGACATGTCTCTTGAGGCTGATGAAAGTTTGGAGGTTCGTACGGTTCCTGGGTTGGATTCTTCTGCCATGACCATTTCAGAGGCCAGCATGGATTTGGCTGCTCGCATGTCCTTGGAGGCCTTGCAGACATCCATTTCTGATGTTCATTGGAAACCATGGCTGATTATCAATGGAAGGCTTAGGGTAGTTCCTTAGGTACTGGTGAGGGAAGAAGTCCCGACTATGATTGAGTGTAGGCCAACGTCATAGCCTTCTACATTTCGTAAGGTGGATGCCCCCTTAAAAAAGAAGCAAAAGACAAAACATGTTTTTTCTGCTCCCAAGGACCCTCAAAGTGAATTGCAGAATTTTACTCGGGACTTCTTTAACACTCTCTTTTATGGCCTTGAAACTTCAGGGCATATGTTGTGGCTTCTCCTTGACCATCTTCCCTTCTCAAGAGATCTAGAGATCAGGATTCCTCTGAAGAAGAGAATTCAGATGAGGATTCCTTGGCCTAGTCTACCCAGATTCCTTCCCTTCTGGTGACTGGTTTTGAGGAAGAGGAGTCTACTAGTCCTGGTTCTACTTTTGAGAAGATTTCTTTTGGGGATACCATTGCCAGGATGATGGAGTTAATTAAATGGGATTGTTCCCAAGACTGTGAAGAGCAGAGGAGATGTGAGCTCCTTCATATGGAGTCTCTTAGACCTTCTGCTGTTCCTCCTGTTTTGGCTGTGTTACTGGATGCTTTTCAGGCCCCAGATTTTGAGCTCCCAGCTCCTAAGAAACCTGACTGTTTTTATAAAGTGCCTGATGACTGCAAATTCCTTTACAAGTGTCTGTCTGCTGATACTTTGTCTCTGTGGTGTGTGACAAGCCTTCTAATTTACTCCCTTCAACTGAGCTTCTTCCTTCTGATAAGGATAGCAGGATCATAGAAAGGGTGTGTAAAAAAGTGTATACGTTAGCCACCCTTGCCTTTCAGGCTGTTAATTATCAGACTCGTATGTACAGATATTTTTAGGCTCTCCTTTCTCAGGCTTGTCAGGTTATTTCTGATTCTCAGGTTAAGACTTCTGCCTTGTCTCTTTTAGGGGCTTCTTCTCGGGTAGTTTTCCATTCTGTTAAATGTAGTTATGCTGCAATAGATGCTTGCTCTTTGGCTGCTGCTTCTGGATCTGCTTTAAGGAGATATTCCTGGCTATGGCTTCAACCTCTGCCTGATGATATTAAGGCTAAGTTGATGGATGCTCTTCTGGACAACAAATGTTGTTTGGTGCTGCTGCTAATTTGTTAAGTCCCTGCAGAAGAAAGGCAAGGAGTTTCAGGATCTGAAACATACTTTTATTTTACCAGTGCTCAAGTTCCAGAGGAACTATCCTGCTAAGCCAGCATTTGTTAGAAGGCAGTCTTGTCCTCTGTCAAAGGCAAGAAGGGGATAGGAAGGTTCCCCCCATCGAAGTGTACTCAGACCACTTCTGCTCAGAAGCCTTCCTTTCCTGACAAACCAGGTGTTGTCAGACATCCCGATTCTTCCCAGCCACATTCCTCTTTCTCTTCATCATTCTTTGTCTATTCCTGCCTGTTTAAGCATAATGCAAGATTCTTGGGTTCTTTGCATCATTTGCCAGAGGTATGTCGTGGTTTGGAAATCTCTTCCCCACTTCATGGGCATTCCTCAGCCACCTCAAGAACTGTTGAGCTATTTTCCAGAGGGGCTTCAGGATCTTTTGACTGTGGGAACTATTCAAGAGGCTCCAGCTGCTCAAAGGGGGAAGGAACTTTATTCCAGAATGTTTGTTTTTGGTCCCCAGGAAAGAGGCCACTTGCATTCTGGATTTTTCTCATCTGAATACTTCTCTGAAGGTTCTTTCCTTTTGAATGTTATCCCTTCAGACTTTGTTCCCTTTGCTGCTTCTTCAGGCTTTCTCTGTATCTCAAGGATGTTTACCTCCATGTCCGTATTCATTCCCTTTTCAGGAAGTGTTTACATATTGTTGCTTCCTGGCATTTTCAGTTATCCGCTTTGTCCCTTTGGAGACTCTACTATCCCAAGGGTATTCACCAAATGCCTAGCTCCTGTGATTTTTTTTGCAGAATTCAGGGGATCCAAGTATTTCCTTACTTGGACAACCTCTTTATTTCAGGCATTCCTTCCAGAGATCCTCTTATAAAATCTTTATTTTTGTCATTTCACTTCTCTAAAGCCTGGGGTTCATAATAAATTTCAAACAGTCTTTTCTGACTCCTTCTCAGTACCATATCTGCTTCCTCCAAAGTTCTTGCTCCTCATTCCCTGCTTTCAAACTCTTCTTCCTCTGGTCTGTATCACAGTCAGGGAGTTTCTGAGAGCTGTGGGGTTCATGGCATCCACCATCCCTATGCTCCCTCTAGCCAAACTGCACACGAGAAAGTTTTTGTGTTTTCTGAAGTCAGGTTAACTTCAACATGCGCATCTCCTGGACTTTGTAGTTCCTCTTCGTCCAGTCTAAAGAAGGAACTTCACTGGTGGATTCAGCAGTTGTCTTGAAACCAAGGATTCCCCTTTCATCCTCCTCGTCCCTCTCAGGAGCTTGTCACAGATGCCTCGGATGTGGGATGGGGAGCAGCTTTTGTCTCTAAAGTTGCAGGGGTAGTGGTTCCCTTTTCAACGGAAAGAGCACATCAATATCAGAGATGACAGCTTTTCAGCTGGGGCTTCAGGCTTTCTATCCTCTTTTC
This sequence comes from Protopterus annectens, assembly GCF_019279795.1. Lineage (NCBI taxonomy): Eukaryota > Metazoa > Chordata > Ceratodontiformes > Protopteridae > Protopterus > Protopterus annectens. Next base: position 286,292,048 of record NC_056747.1, on the reverse strand, counting down.
TTCCCAGGACCTCTTAAGGTGTTTACAGACAATACCACAGTGATGTGGTATGTAAACAAATGGGGGAACAAGATCTTAGCTTCTTTGCCAGTTGGTTCATCTAGTGTGGGATCTTGCTGTCCAGTATCAAGTGACACTTCAGGCAGTTTACATTCTCTCAGGTCAAAACATTGTGGCAGATACTCTGAGCAGGTCCTTAACTCAGTCCCACAAATAGACGTTTCACAGTGATGTGTTTCTGAACATTGTCCACCAGTGGGGTACTCCTCAAATAGATCTGTTTGCCTCCCCTCTGAACAGACAACTTCCTCTTTTTTGTGCCAGAGTCCCAGGTCCTCTGGTTTGGAAGATGGATGCCCTCTCTTTTTCTTGGAAGGGGATGTTTATTTATGTGTTTACTCCCCTTCCCCTCATTCCAAAAGTCCTATTCCAAATTCTCCCAAAATCTTGTTGATGACTCCCTTTTGGCCGTGACAGCATTGGTTCCCTCTTCTGCATTTAGCCAAGGACAATCATCACAAGTTACCTCACAGGGTGGATCTACTCGCACAAGACAAGGGATCTCTCATCCATCCACACCGATCCACTCTTCAACTGACATTGTGGGTGATAGGATTTTGATTCCACATAAGACACTTTTTTTCTGAGGATGTTCTTAAGGTCCTGCAGGAGGCCAGGAAACCCCCTACTACCAAATCCTACTTATCCAAATGGAAGGGGTTTTCTGTTTGGTGTCTTTCTCATAACCTGGATCAACTTTCTGTGGATGTGCCTTTGGTTCTGTCCTATTTGTGTGAATTGCTTAATGGTGGGTTGGCCTATTCTTCTTTTAAGGCTCACTTATCAGCTATCTCTGCTTGTCTGCCTCTTTCTCCTCCTTTGGCATCTAGATTTGAAGCTAAACAATTTCTTAAATGCTTCCTTCATGTTAGGCCTCTTAGGAAGTCTGTTCCTCCTCCCTGTAATCTTAATTTTGTTTTGGAAAAATTGACTTGGCCTGATTTTGAACCTGCTACTTCAGCTTCCTTGAAACGTTGCTCTTGGAAGACTGCACTTTTGATGGCCCTTACTTCTGCCAGATGGGTGTCTGAGCCTCGAGCCCTTATGGCTTGTCCTCCTTTTTTGGTGTTTCATAAGGACAGGGTGTCTTTGAGTACTAATCCTCCTTTTATGCCTAAGATGGTTAATGAGTTGTCCCTTAATCAGTCCATTCACTTCCCCATTTTTTTCCTCTCTCCGCAGTCTGCCAGTGAGAGGGTGCTGCACACATTAGATGTGCATAGACAACTCAGATTTTGTTTGGATAAGACTGAGTATTAGGAAATCTGATCAGCTCTTTGTTTCTTCTCATCCTAGGTCCCTAGGATTAGCTGTATCCAAGCAAACTATTACTTCTTGGATCTCTAAAGATATTTCCTTTTGTTGTTCTTTTCATGGTAAGAGCCATACTTTTTCTGTTAAGGCTCATTCTACTAAAGCTGCGGCTTCTTCTGGTGCTTTTTTCAAGGGTTTGGATGCTATCTCTATTCTTGAGGCAGCTACCTGAACATCTGTGCATACATTTACCATGGCTTCTTAGAGGACTGTACTGGTACTTCCTCCTCCCAAGATCATTCCTGAGCTTCGGCACTCTCCCTAATGCAATGAATGCTACAGCAGTGATATGGAAGGACATAGTGTCATTGTTTAAAATTTTCTCATAATGGTAAATGTTCCTTCTCTTCACTGTTGCAGTATTCACTCCCTCCCTCTACCCCCTGGTCCATTTCTCTTCTGGATGTACTAATTACCTCTCCTTTTCTTGGACTGGCTTTCCTACTGGGGCTGTCCGTTCTGAAGATGGTATGTCCATTTAATGTGTTTACTAAGGGGTTACATTTTATCCCAAACAGAAAATGCAACTTACCTTCCACCTTAATTGATTTAAAACTCTTTACGAGAAGCCTTAATTTACAGTATCTGTTCAAGCAGCAAATACAGAATAATTCTGGATTATGCAGGAAAAGCTTATTTAACCCTCCAATGCATTTGTTGATTAAACTGTTTGAACAGTTAGTGGAAACTGAACTTAGAGCTTTAACGCACACAAGAACAGAGAAAGAAAATTTGAACCAAGTGGAAAAGGATTACATTCAAAAATTGAAAAGGGACAACATAAGGGTAATGAAACCGGACAAGGGTGGGGGTATTGTTCTCATGTACGATAGTAATTATGAGGAACACCTCCACCAAATGCTCCACAATGATGAAGAATATATGATGGTGTCCAAAAATGAAGTTAACATATCCTGGGCCAAAATTAAATATGCTTTGAATGACTATTTACTTCAGGGCGTTATAAGTGAAAAATCTTTCAACTTTTTGTATGTTCCCAAACCTAAGCTTCCAATAATATTTGGAATCCCAAAGACACACAAGGGGATAGACCCATTGCCATTCAGACCAATAGTATCTGGTAGTGGTGGTATCACAGAACCACTAGCTAAATTGAAAAACGTGTGCAAAGACTCATGGGAGTTTTTGAGAGATGTACCTTGTGATAGTTTTGACCCAGATCTTTTAATGGTAACGATTGACATCAAGGATTTGTTCCCAAGTATACCACATGAAATTGGATTGCAGTGGTTCAGTGATTTTTTCATTCAAGAAACCGATCTGAATGGCAACTTAATAAATCTGATGACAGAATTTATGACCATTATACTTGAGAACAACTTGGTGTTTTTCAATGGAGAAATCTTTAAACAACTTAAAGGAGTGGCAATAGGGGCACCATGTGCCAGCATTTATGCAAATGTAATACTCCATAGATGGGAGTCAGAATTTGTATTTACCCCACCTTGGGATGGCCATATAATTTTTTATAGGAGATTTTTGGATGACATTTGCATTTTGTGGAAAGGAACACAAGATCTATTGTCAGAATTTTTGGGACATATCAACAGTTCCACATCTTTTCTCAAGTTTACGCATACAGTAACAACAAATGAATTGCACTGTCTGGATGTCAATCTTTACAAAGATTACACTAAGAAAACTTTTCAATCAAAAATTTACAGAAAATATTCCTTTTCAAACTCATTTTTGCACTTTCATAGTGCACACCCTTTTTCACAGAAAAAGGGCATTCTTAAGGGACAACTAATTAGAGCGTCCAGAATGTGCAGTACAGAGTTGGATTTCTCTAATGAGGTTAAAACATTACAAAACATGTTTTCAGAAAGAGGTTACCCTCTGGATTTATTCAAAAGTATTACTGAAAGAAGTAATGGACAAAAGGAATATAACATATTACCCATTGGTGGGGAAGGGGGACACAAACAGTGAAATCACAGTTACTAAAAAGAATGAATTCGCTGGTCCCAAATTCATTTACACACACTGTGACCAAGCCCTTGAAATTGAAAGGATTATTAGTAAATGTTGGCCAGTACTTATGTCCAACGAAGAATTAAAGAACATATTACCTCATAAACCAACATTTATTAAAAAGAAGGGAACAAATCTCAAAGAGATGTTTGAAAGGAAAGGAAGAGACAGAAGTGTAACAAAGAAATTGGGTACTTTTAAATGCGGAGCTTGTCACCAATGTCATGCAATTATGGATGACACAGGGGTATATTTACCTTCTAGAAAAATGAGGATCAAATCCCCCAAACATTTTACATGTAATTCTAAGGGGGTTGTATATTTAGTGGTGTGCATGTTCTGCAAAAGTTTTTATGTTGGTAAGACGGAAAGGGAACTTAGAAAAAGAATGTATGAGCATTTTTACAAAATAGCAAAGAATAAAGAAACTAATGCACTATATAAACATTCCCTTATATGTCCAAACCACAATTTTAAATTTATGGTAGTTGAGCAGGTAGAACAACAGCCTCGAGGGGGGGGACTGGGAGTCCACTCTAGAGTACAAAGAACTAACATGGCAGTTAAGATTAGATGCCAGTAACTGGCCCGGTTTAAATGATACTATTAGTATCAAGCCAGTTTTAAAAATGAGAAGGGCCAGACTATAATCTACCTGCTACAACACAAGTTTGTAGAAAATTTATTAGAATGGTGATATACATTCTATATTTTTATATTTTACATTTTATTTGGTAAGATAAAATTAATGGTAACAAGAGAAAATTACACATATAAAAGAAAAAGGGGGGGGGGTTGGGAGGGTTAGAAAACACACAATGTGTAACACTTGTTTTATTTATGTTTTTAAGACAAGTACATCTAAAAGGCACTGAACAGGTTTAAATTCAAAATACAGTTTAAAGAAACATTGTGTTTTGTAATGACATCTATATGCACTGATTTGTATTTAAACAAATGATAAACTGCAGAATTTGTATGCAGCATATAGTAAACAGCAATGGTAGCTGAATTTTAGTGCTTAGTATTGGTTTACAAGAGTTTTAATTATTAATGACAATTGATTAGTTAAGTACAAGGTTTTTGGCTTAATTAGAGCCTACCAACTATTTAAACAGTTGTTCTGGAACATTAAAACTACTTGATAAAGCTTGGAACATCCAAGTGAAAGCGCTTGTGGATGCTCTTCTTGTTTTCGTTTGGAATAAAAGATTTTTACATTTTGAAACAACTTCTGTTTTGTGTCTGGATTCCGTGGCGGATATCTTACTTGCTTCTTGGTTTGTGGTTCTATATTTGGTGTTGCCGTCTTTGTAGGACTGTACTGGTACTTCCTCCTCCCAAGATTATTCCTGAGCTTCGGCACTCTCCCTAATGCAATGAATGCTACAGCAGTGATATGGAAGGACATAGTGTCATTGTTTAAAATGTTCTCATAATGGTAAATGTTCCTTCTCTTCACTGTTGCAGTATTCACTCCCTCCCTCTACCCCCTGGTCTATTTCTCTTCTGGATGTACTAATTACCTCTCCTTTCCTTGGACTGGCTTTCCTACTGGGGCTGTCCGTTCTGAAGATGGTATGTCCAGATGTCACCTTTATGACCTACTCTACATGAGGAGCATACATGTGACATGGCATACCTTAAAGCAACCTAAAGGCTTTGGTATAATAGTGGGACATCAGGACACCCTTGGCAGGGAATCCCTAATGTAATGAATACTACAACAGTGAAGAGAGGGGTATCTACCATTATGATAAGATTTTACTCAACTGTACTTTCCATTTCCTTAACTCTCTTACTTTCTTAGCCTCTTGCCACACTGGCCTGTCTTTGCTTTTCCATTTTCTTTCTGTACTATTTTTTTACTGTGGCTGTTAGCAATGATAATGCCATAGTATGTTTTGGGTAGCTCACTTTGAACCACATTGTTTCATTTGTAAAGAGTAAAGTGTTTCCCCCCCTGTTGTAACTGTCTGTATTACAATTTCTTATTTAAAAGTGTGTGTGTCCTAACACTCCCCAAAAATTCTGCTGGCTGAATTGCACCCTTTCTTCTTTCTTTATTAATATCCTTTGACCCCTAGTCAGTTTTTCGTAGAATCTTTCCTCTTGGTTTCTTTCTTGCCAAAATAATGGCTGCATTCTGCACACTTCCTGCCTTATTGTTAGAAAGCATTCCCTTATTAGCAATAACAGTTTTGTCCACTCCTTGGTCTTATCCTGACTCAGAGTGTGTGTAACATTTTGACACAAATATGATTGTATGTTCATAGGTGTGTACTAGGCTAATGGCCCTGGGGCCTTTACAAGCCTGTCCATAGGATTACACTGACATCATGCCACCTGCCCTTAAGTTCCCAGTGCCTCTCTCGAGTAGAGCCAGTGGAGTTATCCCCGGGGTGAATTTTCTGTTTCCCATCCACTCATCAAGATTTCTCTTGAAGAGGGTCAGCGAGGTGCTCTGCTTGACACGTATGGGAAATCTATTCCATAGAATGGGCGATCTCTGGGTTATGAACCTGTTCCTCCAGTACGTTCTGTTGATTGTGGTTATGAGATTGAGGTCTGTGGAGCATGTGGTGTGGAAGGTTTGGGATTTCTTTAGATGTAGCATTTCTAACGGAGCTGGGTCAGACATAGCTTTGTAAGTCAAGCAGAGATCGCTTCTAAGCAGGTGATATGAGACAGAGAATAGTTGGAGTTTTTTTGAGTCTGTCCGTATAGGAGAAGTATTTAAGGCCTAGGATACTGTTTGTGAGGCACTTTTTGGCCTCTCCGATTGTTGCAGGTGTCTAATGAGGTACATGCCAAATGGGGCATTGTACTCTATAATTGGCCTAATGAGGGAAGAGTAGAGGGAGACAATGACGTCTTTCTTCCTGGATGCAAAACCCTTAGTAATGAGATGTGCCACATAGAAAGACGTTCTGACCACAATGGCAATGTGGTGATCAAAAGAGAGGTTACTGTCAACCTGTGTTCCCAGATCTCTTATAATGCCTTCTGTGTTCAGTGGACTAACATCAATGTGGTAATTCTTGAGAACCAAGTTTTCCCCAAAGGGGATGATGACACATTTTTTAGCATTGAGCTTAAGGCCATGGTTCTGACACCAGTCATTGGTCTCAGTGAGGCCATTCTGTAGGATGTCAACATCACTTGGGGAGTTAATAATAGCTCCCAACTTGCAATCGTTTGTGAACTTTGTCAGCCAAAGTCCCTTCATGTTGGCCTGGACTTCAGAGAAGTAGATACCAAACAGGAGAGGACCCAGGACCGAACCCTGTGGGACTCCACTCGTGACTAGTCAGCAGTCTGACTTGGAGTCAGCTACTTTCACACTGTGGGTTCTATCTGTGATCCAGTTTGCAACCCACCTAGTGATATAGGGGTTGATGCTTAGCCTAATGAGTTTTTCTGTGATTACTGAGTGGGGAATAGTATCAAAGGCCTTGGCCAGATCAAGGTAGGCTGTATGAACCAATTTGCCTTCATCCACAGCTCTGGTGACTGACTCAAAGAAGTCGACCAGGTTGAGCAGGCATGATCTACCCTTCACAAAACCAAATTGTGTGGGATCCAGAGTTTGGAGATTCCCTATATTCTTGTTTATTGGGTCCATGATGATGTGTTCCATAGCTTTGCATATCAGACTCGTCAGGCTAATGGGGCGATAGTTCCCAGGGTCTGTAGTTGCTCCTCCTTTGTGGAGAGGGATGACTGTAGCAGTGCGCCATTTGGTAGGGACAAAGCCTGACGTGAGGATATGATTGAACAGGGAACACAGGTGAGGTGCCAGTTCACTCTGTAGTTCATGTACAACACAGCCAGGGATATTGTCAGGTCCCATAGAGGCTGTATTCTTGGCCTTGGACAGTGCTGTTTTAACCTGTGCAGCAGTAATACTGGGTGCCTGGCAATCTACTGGTATTGTGATTGGTCATTTGGGGGGGGGGGTAAAGTTGACACTGAATCTGTCGGCCAGTATATTGGCAATATCTGTTGGCTTGGTATAGGGGGTACCATTGTGCAGTGCCTCAGAGCAAATCTGGGTATTGCCATGGAGATTATTTACATAACTATAGAAAGCTTTGTGGTTGTCTTTACTATCTGCTGCAATTCTGTTTTCATAGCTAGCTTTAGAGGATTTGATAAGGGATCTCAACTTTTTTTTTTTGAGGCTGATAAGGGAGTTTTTCCAGTCTTAGGACTTCACCTTATTCCACATCAGTTTCCTCCTCCTGTTGTAGAGTTTGTTTATGGCAGGGGACTACCAGATTGGCTTCCTTTTTTTGGAGGAGAGCGTCTTGGTTCTATTGAGTATGGTGAGATCCATGCATAGGTGTAAGCGTTTGTACAGTGCATTGATGTATGATTCGGCAGTCGTGCAACTGTTCTCCATTTACGTGGGTGCCGTGAATTTAGATTTGGAGAAGTTTTTCATATTGGTTACCTTTGCGGGGTGGTGATGGCATGGGAGGGATGTGGATTTCCAAGGTGATTAGTTTGTGGTCGGATCTAACCAAGGAGGAGTTGACTATTGGTGTAGAGCAATGATCACCCATGTTCATGTTGGTTACCTTTGCGGGGTGGTGATGGCATGGGAGGGATGTGGATTTCCAAGGTGATTAGTTTGTGGTCGGATCTAACCAAGGAGGAGTTGACTATTGGTGTAGAGCAATGGTCACCCATGTTAGTAATGACCAGGTCAAGGATGTTACTACCTCTAGTGGGGGTAAGAACAAGCTGGTCCAAGGCATTGGAATTTATGAATTCCAGGAAACTTTGGGCAAGTGTATTGGTACATGAGTAGTTTTCCCAGTTAATGAAGGGGTAGTTGAAGTCGCCCAGTATGAGAGTGTTAGATTGGACCCTAATATTCTCCAGGGTGCTTAGGAACATGAAGTGTGAGTCTTGGGACATGATTTGGGACCTATAGCAGGCTACGACCTGCATCGCTGTCTCACCCAATGTTAGCTGGACCTGAAGTATCTCTGATGCATTATGTTGGGCTACCAGTCTGAGGTGTGCACATCCTTTATAAATATGGAAACACCACCGCCTTTGGAGCTTCGGTCCAAGTTCTGGGGCCGAAAGGTGTGGAATGAGTTATAGCCTGTTAGTGCAGGGGTGCTTTCTGCTGCCTTGAACCAGGTCTCTGTCACAGCAGAAATGTCGATGTTCTCCATTTTAAGGAGTGCTTCGAGCGAGCACATTTTGAGATTTAGACTTCTAGCATTGAGCAGCTTGACCCTCATATTGCATTTGTTTGTAGCTGTTATGGTGGTAATTTGGTCTTTGGAACACCGCATAAAGAAGGCACTTTAGGGGTTTGAAGAGCCTTGGCCAGTATCCAGGAGCCCAGGGGTGACAGATGCAGGCCATCTCTGGGAAAGCATCGAGGTCTGTCAATTGTGTCATCCCAGCAGACAGATACTGGATCCTCTTAGAACGACACATACTTGATGTTCATCGTGCATACAGCTGCAGTCATTACAGATGGGTTATCCTGCCGTCAGGCGAGTCCTTGGTCGGCCGAATTCCAAGGTCTAGGTCCGGCGTCGGTTGTTGTCGCTTCTTCCCTGACGTCAGTGTGGCAGGGGTATAAAAGAGGCACCTGACGCCATTTTCTTCAGTCTTTCTTGCCGCGCGGTGCCAGAAGCAGAAGCAGTTCGCAAGTGCCGGTCGGCCAGCTCCTGAGATTTACAAAAGTATTTCAGCCAAAGTCTTCTTGAAAGCTAAGTACCCCGTTGGGAAACTTTTCTTGCCTCAGACCGATGTCAGACAAAGTTAATAATTGCATTTCATGTGGGAAACAAATACCGCATAAGGATTTCCACTCTTACTGTATACCTTGCTTAGGCCCAGACCACGATGTCTCGGCCTGCCGTTTTTGTGCTAGATTCAACAAGCGCACTATTAAGCGTAGGACGGAGTTCGCCCTTCACTTTTTTGGCAAAAAATTTAATTCTATTATGTCGTCGGATACTCCGACTCCAGTTTTGAGCAAAAAACGCAAAGATAAGGACCGACATACGAGGTCCGCACCATCTACTGAAACCACGCTAAGGCCGACTACCGGTTCTCCGGTACTCAGCGAGGTGCCTACGCAGCCCCTGAGTACCGATGACAATGCATTACCGGTGTCTTCAGTACCCGAGGTCGCAGGCTCCTTGGCCCCCATTCCTACTACAGATACCGACGCCACTAATGGTGGGGAAACTCAGAATTTAGACAGGCTGCCATTTCTCAAGGGGTCTTCAGGCCTTCCTCCTTCTCCATTAAAGCCTTCTCTAAATCTAAAGCAGCCATGAAAACCAAAAAACAGGTTCCTCAGACCCCCTGTCAAGGCACCATGCCTAAAAAACAGATGCTTAAAATGGCTGAGGATTTGATTACTCTTATCAGGGGTTCTCACCCCCCCTCTGACAAAAGGCCCAGATTAGAGGAAGACTACCCTTCCTCAGATCAAGCTTCTATTACCTCAGAACTATCTGAGGACCAGGATTATGCCTATTCTCCATTCGAAGACTCTGATGCAGAGGAGTCTATTCCCTCGGTCTCCCCCCCTGAGGACTTCTCTTTTGGGGAAACCCTGCATACTTTGAGGGAACACTTTCACTAGGAAGGCCAAGATTACTCAGATTCCAAGAAAAGGCTCAGGGAATTTCTCCTGCTCCCCCAGCATAGGCCTCTGGCTATCCCTCCTGATGTCCTTCATGGATGCATCTGCAGTCATAACAAGTTGGTTGTCCTGTCGTCAGGCAGCCCTTCAGTCGGCCGGATTCCAAAGTCCGGGTCCGGCTTCGGCTGATGTCGCACTCCACCCGACGTCATCTCTGTTGGTCTTCGGGTATAAAGGCATCAGCCGACGCCATTTTCCTCAGTCTTTCTTGCCGCGTGGCGCCCGAAGCAGAAGCTGTTCGCAAGTGCCGGTCGGTCGGATCCAGAGATTACTTCTACCGAATACTACTTCGAAGACTTCTAAAGCTAAGTACCCCGTTGGGGACTCTTTCTTGCCTCAGCCGATGTCAGAAAAAGTTAACAATTGTTTAAACTGTGGGAAACAAATACCTCATAAAGATTTCCACTCTTACTGTCTGCCTTGTTTAGGCCCAGCCCACGACGTAGCAGCCTGTTCGGCCTGTGCTTCCTTCAACCGACGAACGCTTAGGCGTCGGTCGGAGTTCGCAGAACAGTTTTTCGGTTCTGACTTTGCGTACATTATGCCGTCGGATCCTCCGACTACCCAATCTGGCAAAAAACGCAAAGATAAAGACCGACACTCGCGGTCCGCGGTTTCGTCCGAAACCTTGGTCAAGCAAATCGAGTGTCTCGGTTTCGGCCGAAACCGAGAAAACTGAACAAAGTACAGCCGAACCTATTCCTACAACTGAGGCCCCTGCTACAACTCTTGAAACGACTTCAGAAATTTTACCCACTACGGTGGTTGACTTATCAGACACCATCCCTTGGATGTTTCTACCCCAGCACGTGGTGCTGCTAGGCCTCCAGCAGCCATGTCCATTAAGGCCTTCGCCAGGGCTAAAGCTGCCAAGACTACTAAAACAGTGCCTGTTAAACCACCCCATCCAGGCCCTCTTCTAGTTCTCAAATGCTTACCTTGGCAGAAGATTTAATTTCTTTAATTAGAGGATCTCAATCTCACCCAGACAGGGCCTCTCAGCCCCAGAGAAGAGACCTAGGGCAGAGCCCCGAGCCAGTGTCCTCTGATGATTCTGCTGATGAATCAGACATAACTGACCAGCCAGAGGCTCCCTTCTCCAATTTTGAAGATTCTGATGCTGAAGAATCCATCCCAGCTGCTTCCCCACCAGAAGAATTTTCCTTTGGGGAAACTTTGCATGCCATGCGAGAACAGTTCCAATGGCAGCAACAGGATTTTTCAGACTCCAGAAAAAGACTTAGGACCTTTCTGCACCTCCCTCAGCACAGGCCCTTGGCTATACCCCTGTTCTCTCTGTGGTGGATGATGCTTTCAATGATGCTTGCTCCGCTCCAGATTCTTTACCCCCAGCCCCTACCAAACCAGACAGATTTTACAGGGTGCCAGATACTCATCACCACCTTTACAAGGCTCCACTTGCAGACCCAGAAACTATATCCCAGGGCCCCAAGGCAGTAGCGACCATAGCTAAAAACCCTATTCCTTCTGAAAGGGAAGCAAGGTCATTAGACAGATGGGGTAAAAGGTCTACACTTCAGCTACTCTCTCAGCTAGAGCTTTAAACTGTCAGTTTCACATGATACAATACCAAGAGTTTATGCTGGATCAGTTAACTAAAAACTAACCACTGATGAATCTCTTGATAAGAAATATGTATTAGATATGGTAAATAACATACAACAGGTTAGCAACCATTCCTTAAAATGTGGCTATGATGCACTGGAGGCTTCATTTAGATCAGCCATGACAGGCACAGTGATAAGAAGGCATGCATGGCTAAAGGAACAAGCTTTACCGGATCATGTTAAAGCTAAGTTGCTAGATGCTCCTATGGACAAGACAAGTTTGTTTGGTACATCTGCCCAGCAGGTTATGAAGAAAATGGAAGAAAAGGCAAAATCTGTTCAAACTGTTAAAGATTTCTTGCAGGTTCAACCCCAAGGTTTAGCAGGAACTGGCCTGCCAAAATTGGTCCTTTCCTGACTCCACAAAATTTCAAAGGGGCAGGAATAGACGTTCCAGAGGCAGAAACCAATCCAGAGGAGGTGCCTACAGAGGAAGACAGTGGCAAGGTAACAACAGAGGCACAGACACGGCCACTGCCACTACATCAACACAACCACAGTGACTTAACCCTAAACCCGCCTACCAGGGAACAAATAGCAGCTCCTCTAGGCGGAAAGTTAACCTTATTTTCAAAGAACTGGCACTACATAACAAAGGACAAGTGGATTTTACAAACCATAGATCAAGGTTACCGGTTTCACTTCCACACTATTCCAGTCAAAAGAGGAATGCCAAATCTACCTCCAAATCAAAAAACAGAGGCTCTACGCCAGATAATGGAGTTAGCAAACATGAGAGCTGTGGAAAGAGTGCCAGCAGCAGAGCAAGGAAAGGGGTTCTACTCCAGACTATTCCTAGTTCCAAGAAAGGAAAAAGTTGGAGACCAATTCTCGACCTGTCCACCTTAAATACATACATCATTGTCCCAAAATTCAAAATGCTGACCCTACAGCAACTTTTTCCCATGCTGGGCAAGGAGTCTTGGCTGGTAACTCTAGATCTCAAGGAGGCATACCTGCACGTCCCCATTCGACCAATCTGCAGAAGATACCTCAGATTTCTTGCAGGATCAGAGCACTGTCAATTCTCAGCATTGCCTTTTGGCTTATCTACTGCGCCCAGAGTATTCACAAAATGCCTGGCATCAGTAATCGCCCATTGCAGACTTCAGGGAATTCAAATTTACCCATACCTGGACGACTGCCTGCTACAAGGGGACAACAAAAGCAAGCTGACAACAGATTTACAAAGGGTCATTTACTTGCTACAAGCACTGGGATACACAGTCAATTTACAAAAGTCAAGGCTAATACCATCCCAAACAAGGACTTTCTTGGGCGCGGAATTGGACACAGTAAAACAAATGGCATTCCTGACTACAGAAAAACAAAAGAACTCCTCTATACTTCTTGGCACTAACAAAACTGAACAAGTTAACAGCAAGAAAAGTACTGCAGGCCTTGGGCTTCATGGCATCATGCATAATCTTGGTTCCATTTGCCAGACTACATATGAGAAAACTACAGTGGTACCTAAAGAATTTATGGTCCCAACACAGACACAGTCTAGAAACAGAAATCCCACTAATTCCATGCTTAAAACAGGAGTTCCTATGGTGGGCTCAGGCATGCCAGTCAAACCCAGGCCTACCCTTTCGCAGATGTCAAGCAAGCCAGACCATCACAACAGATGCTTCAGACCTAGGATGGGGGCACACATGCTGGACAAATGCGTGCAAGGATTGTGGACACAGGATCAACTTCAACTGCACATCAACCTAAAAGAAATGCTGGCAGTAAAACTGGCAATCCAAAAGTTCAAACCATTTCTCAAAGAGGGCCAGTTGATGATAAGGACAGACAACACCACAGTCATGTGGTACATCAACAAACAGGGAGGCACTCATTCATACCCCTATGCAGAATGACCTTGGAGCTGTGGACCCTGGCACTCAGCTACAACATCCAGTTACAGGCAATATTTGTACCAGGGAAAGACAATACCCTAGCAGACATATTAAGCAGAACCACTTCGGATGCCCACGAATGGAAGCTTCATCCGACATCTTCAAGACCATCTCAAAGAAATGGGGAATGCCACAGATAGACCTATTCGCATCACCTCTCAATCACCAGCTCAAAAAATTCTGCACAAGGACATTCCACCCATTAGCATGGAAAGTGGATTCGCTCTCTTTCAACTGGAAAGGCCTAACAGCATATGCATTCCCCTCTTCCTTTGATACACAAGGTACTACTAAAAATCAAGGAAGAACGTCCAAGGATAATCCTGATAGCTCCAAACTGGCCAAGACAACACTGGTACCCACTACTGAGGAGCATGTCTCTGGACAATTCCCCTGATGCCTTTGATGTTAACGCAGAACAACTACAGCATCATACATCCAAACCTAAAATCTTACAACTGACTGCATGGAACATCACATAACAGCAGCTATTCCAGAACTTTCCCAAAGAGTTAAAGACATTATTCTGGAAGCACGCAGACCTTCAACAAGAAGGAACTATGCTGGAAAATGGAAAAGGTTTGTCATCTGGAGTACGGAAAGAGGAAAAGATGTGTCAAACATAGATATGCCTAACATTCTGGAGTATCTGGCGAACTTCTTCATTCAGGCCTGTCCTACTCCTCCATCAAGATACATGCATCAGCTATTTCAGCAGAATACAGCTTTGATACACCTGTTTTTCGCACCCTTTGCTCAGACAATTCCTCAGAGGAATCAAGAATGTAAAACCTCCAAGGAAACCACCATTACCAGCTTGGGATTTAAACTTTGTGCTAGAAAAGTTGACACTAGCACCCTTTGAACCAGCAGCAACAGCAGACCTACAACACCTATCATGGAAAACTGCTTTCCTACTGGCAATTACTTCAGCAAGGAGGGTTTCAGAACTACAGGCCTTAATGGCAGTGCAACCCTTCCTAATCTTCCACCAAGATAGAGTGTCCATGAGGACTAATCCTACATTTATGCCTAAGGTGGTATCCAGAGTGTCTTTAAACCAGGCAATCCACCTACCTACCTTCTTTCCCAACCCACAAAACAGAGGGAAAGAATACTGCATACCTTGGATGTACATAGACAGCTACGCTACTACTTGGACAGAACAAAAATAGCAGAAAGACTGACCAACTTTTGTAGCCTATGCAACAGGAAGGGAAGGAAAAGCTATTTCCAAACAGACAATCTCCAAATGGATAGGAAATTGCATACGATTCTGTTACTCCTTCCATGGAAAACCAATTCCACAGAACATAAGACCTCATTCTACAAGAGCAACAGCCACTACCACAGCCTTCTTACGAGGAGTGGCAACCAAAGACATTATTGAGGCGGCTACTTGGACCTCCGTGCATACATTTGCCAAGCATTATAATTTGCCTCTATATTCCAGATCCCGAGCAGGGTTTGCCACTGCTGTACTGCAAGGGATCCTAAACACACCATAATCTACCTTTATCCTCCTCCCTAGTTGGCTATGGTATTCTACCCACTTGTTATGACTGCAGATGCATCCATGAAGGACATAGTACAGTTTTGTACCTACCATAAATGTAGATGTCCGAACTGGATAGCATCTGCAGTCAGGATTACCCTCCCACCATCCCTCTGTGGTACTCCTAGGGTGTTTACCCTTCTAATAGCTAGCTGTTGGGGGAGTCTTTATGGTGTATTTGTTTTGTATATGTACATACATGCTTATTGTTGTGTTTACCTCTATCCATTTGGAAACATTGGCATCTATCCAAATTTTAGCCTGCAAGAGGCCTACTGGCATCTGGGGCAAGAAACACTGAGGAAAATGGCGTCGGCTGATGCCTTTATACCCGAAGACCAACAGAGATGACATCGGGTGGAGTGCGACATCAGCCGAAGCCGGACCCGGACTTTGGAATCCGGCCGACTGAAGGGCTGCCTGACGACAGGACAACCCACTTGTTATGACTGCAGATGCTATCCAGTTCGGACATCTACATTTATGGTAGGTACAAAACTGTACTTTTTAGATATATTGGATGATGTATACACAGAAGCCAGCCTTAATCCAGATTCTTTGACTCCAGCTCCTGTTAAACCAGACGGGTATTACCGGGTTCCTGATTCTCACCAGTTCCTATATAAAAGCCATACTGCTGACCCAGAAACAATTTCACAGGGTCCCAAGGGAATTAAGGCCTCTACTGCTAAAAACCCATTACCTTCAGAGAGAGATTCCAGAGCTTTAGAAAGGTGGGGGGAAAAAGGTGTACACCTCGGCCACTTTAACCATGAGGGTATTAAACTGTCAGTTCCATATGTTAAAGTATCAACAGTTTTTTATATCTCAACTGAAAAGCAAAATGACACAACCAGAACAACCAGATTTAAAAGAGTTGCAGGATTTGTTGCATGGTGCAGAGCAAGTGGGTAAGCATACCTTGCAGTGTGGTTTTGATGCTTTAGAGGCCTCATGTAGAGCTGCTGTTACAGGATCTGTTATACGTAGGCATGCTTGGCTCAAAGAGCAAACCTTACCAGATCATGTCAAAGCTAAATTATTAGATGCACCTCTTCAAAAAGATGTATTGTTTGGTGTTGAAGCTGAGGAGGTGCTAAAGAAAATGGAGGAAAAAGCGAAATCAATGCAAACAGTGAAAGATTTCCTGCAGGTACAGCCTCCACATTTCAGCAGAAACTGGCCTTCAAAAAATTGGTCCTTTCCAGCCACGGACAGACCTCAAAGGGGCAGATACAGATGCCCAAGGGGCAGAGGGCAACCTCAAGGATCTTTCAGAGCCAGACAGTGGCAAGCACCAACCCCAAGAGGTGGAGAAGATGGATCACAGTCTTTTAGAAAACAGACACAATGACTTCCCCCTACACCTGCCAAGCAAAGCTTTAATGGCAGCACCTTTGGGCGGAAAACTGACATTATTCTCAAAAAATTGGCATATTGTCACAAAAGACAAATGGATTCTGGACATTATAGACAGAGGCTACATGTTCCACTTTCACACCCTTCCAAAAATGAGAGGCATGCCAAACCTGCCACAAAATCAAAGGGCAGAGGCACAAAAACAAATTTCAGCTCTCATGGACATGAAAGCAATTCAAGAGGTACCTGCAAAAGAACAAGGTCAAGGGTTTTATTCCAGACTATTCCTGGTACCAAAGAAAGACAAAGATTGGAGACCTATCTTAGACCTATCCGTCCTAAACACATATCTACAGGTGCCAAAATTCAAGATGCTCACATTACAGTAGCTTCTTCCCATGCTGGGTAAGGAGTCTTGGCTGGTAACATTGGACCTCAAGGAGGCATACCTGCATGTCCCTATCAGACAAGATTGCAGAAGATACCTCAGATTTCTTGCAGGTTCAACCCATTACCAATTCTCTGCATTGCCCTTTGGCTTATCTACTGCGCACAGAGTGTTTACGAAATGCCTGGCATCAGTAATCGCCTTCTGCAGACTACAAGGGATACAAATCTACCCATATCTGGACGACTGTCTGATCCAAGCGGACAGCAAGGACATACTACTGCAGCACCTGGCGTTTGTAATAAAACTGAACTTCCTGGGATACACAGTCAACAAAATAAATCAAAACTAATACCCTCTCAACAAATAATTTTCCTGGGTGCCAGCTTGGATACAACCACCCAGATGGCCTACCTCACGCCAGACAAGCAAGGGCAACTGTCTCAATACTTCAGAAAAATGGCAACTTACACCAGGCTAACTGCAAGGAAAGTCCTGCAGGCTCTGGGATTCATGGCATCTTGCATCCTACTAATCCCATGTGCAAAGCTGCATATGAGGAAACTTCAATGGTACCTAAAAAACTTATGGTCTCAACACAGCCACAGCTTGGAAGCAATTATACCACTCATTCCATGCCTTCAAAAGGAATTTTTGTGGTGGGCTCAAGCTTGCCAAAGAAACACAGGTCTTCCTTTCTGTGTACCTCAAGCAACTCAAATCATCACAACAGACGCCTCAGACTACGCCTGGGGAGCACACATGACAGATCAGTGCATTCAGGGAAAATGGACCCGAAAAGAGAAACACCTTCACATCAACCAAAAGGAAATGCTAGCCGTGCAAAAGGCTATTATGACCTTCAAAGACCTACTGCATCCAGGCCAGCTATTGATAAGGACAGACAACACCACAGTGATGTGGTCCATAAACAAACAGGGGGGAACTCATTCATACCCCCTGTGCAGGCAAGCCATGACTCTATGGAACACAGCACTGGAATTGCAAATTCAACTACAGGCACAATTCCTGCCAGGGAAGGAAAACGCACTCGCAGACAACCTAAGCAGAAATATGACAGATCCACACGAATGGAAGTTGCATCCTCAAGTTTTCACAAAGATAACTCAGACATGGGGACAGCCAGACATAGATCTCTTTGCTACCCACAGAAATTGCCAGTTGAAAAAATTTTGTTAAAGGACCTATCAACCACAGGCCTGGAAAGTGGACGCACTTTCCTTCAATTGGGCAACATTGACAGTCTACGCCTTCCCGCCTCTTCCTCTGCTGCCCAAAGTTCTATTAAAAGCCAGAGCAGAGAGGCCGAAAATGATTCTCATTGCTCCAGACTGGCCAAGACAACACTGGTATCCGCTCCTGAAGAGCCTGACACATTCCCCACCATTGGTCCTACCTCTAGTCCCTCTTCTGTTGTCCCAGCACAACTACAAAACCCTTCACAGCCAGCTCAAAACTCTAAATCTAGCTGCATGGAGAATTCCTTGATTTCCCAACAGATTCTCCTCTCCAAGGAGGTGCAGGATGTCATCTTGGAGGCCAGAAGACCTTCTACTAGAAAAGCCTACTCCGCCAAATGGAAACGATTTTGTGCCTGGAATCAAGAAAAGGGACAGAATCCTTGGGTAATAAATATACCTCAAATTTTACAGTACCTAGCTGAGATATTAAACAATGGACTTTCCTTCTCCTCCATCAAGATCCACGCTTCAGCCATTTCTGCACAATACAACACAGATCCTCCTTTATTCTCTCATCCTCTCTTAAGGCAGTTCCTCAGAGGGGCAAAAAATATAAAACCCCCAAGGAAACCACCAGTCCCTGCTTGGGACCTCAACTTCGTATTGGGAAAGCTGACCCTTCCTCCCTTCGAGCCAGCTTCTTCAACAGAGCTACAGTACTTGTCATGGAAAACAGCCTTTCTTCTGGCTATCACCTCAGCACGCAGGGTTTCGGAGCTACAGGCCCTCATGGCTGTGCAACCATTCATCATTTTCCATCAGGACAGAGTTTCCTTACGAACCAACCCTACCTTTATGCCAAAGGTAGTATCCAGTGTAGCTTTGAATCAGACTATCCACTTACCTACCTTTTATCCTAATCCACAAAACAAAGGGGAAAGACTACTACATTCCTTGGACATTCACAGACAACTTCGTTACTATTTGGACAGGACAAAGCCATTCAGGAAATCTGAGCAACTCTTTGTGTCCTATGCTGCAGGTGCTCAAGGAAAGGCTATTTCCTACCAAGGACATTTTGGAAGCAGCCACCTGGAGTTCAGTGCACACTTTCTCCAAGCACTATCACCTCCCACTATACTCATAATCTAGAGCGGGCTTTGCCACAGCAGTCCTGCAGGGCATCCTAGCCCCTCCTAGTTCCACTTAGTGCCTACCACCCTTACTTAGCTTTGGGATTCTACCCATCTGTAATGACTGCAGCTGTATGCACAATGAACATAGTACAGTTTTGTACCTACCATAAATGTAGATGTTCGAGTGCTCATACAGCTGCAGTCCAGGTTTCCCTTCCTCCATCCCCTCTTTGGACAGGCCTTATGACAAACACCTTTTCGTATAACCTTTTTGGGGTATTCTTTTATGGTGTATTTGCTTGCAACTATTGTTTTTGATTTATCAACATTGCATCTTTGCATAACATTATGTTTGCCTTCCTTCTGGGGGCACCTGACATCTGGGGCAAGAAAAACTGAAGAAAATGGCATCGGCTGCCTCTTTTATACCCCTGCCTCACTGATGTCAGGGAAGAAGCGACGATAACCGACACCGGACCTAGACTTTGGAATTCGGCCGACCGAGGACTCGCCTGACGGCAGGATAACCCATCTGTAATGACTGCAGCTGTATGAGTACTCGAACATCTACATTTATGGTAGGTACAAAACTGTACTTTTCATTCTATTTTAACATTTCCCAGATTTTCATATTTGTATCTACTCTCAGATTGTTCTGGTTTAACATCATAACATTCCATATGCTGAATAGGTTGCATCATGGCCTAAGTTCATTAGCTTTATTTGTCCAGTTTTTAAATTTTATCCATCTATGGGGAAATCCAAAATTTCTCATGGATTCTTTTAAGAACATCTAGTTAACCCTATACAACAAATACATTATTTACTTCTGCTTTGCTTTGTACTATCAATATTTTGTTTATATTAAAGGTTTGACTGCCCATCATGTACCCACACTGGTCTAAATATATGAGCTGCCTAGTGCTGCCCCTGTGATCTATCTAAATGTTCAGATCAAGCAGACACAATATCAACCTTTGCATCCACCATCTTCCAGAAGTCTTGCGTTTGTGGCACTAATTGATGGCCTTTTGAAACAGTGTCTGGAGCTACCAAAGAAAACATCCCTCTTTCTCAGACTCCTCTTCCAGCAACATTCTCCTCACCCCATGCACCTGTTAAGTGGACGTGTAAAAGGTGGGAGAGACAAATTTATTATTTGGGCCCCCCCTGCTGCTAAGGTCCTTAAAATATTTGATGAAAGAGGAAAACTGATTCATAAGGTTACTCAGATTTTTCAACTGTCCTTTTCAAAATTCATTAAAAGCTTTCCTTTCTTTTCCTTTCTTTTCAGGATAATTTTCTGTGAAGCAGAGTAGGCATTCTCAGCAAAGTACTATCAAACAGAATTTCAAAAAAGCAGTGACAAGAAGGCTCAAAAAAGTTGTGTAAGAGAATTCCAGAGGAAAGGTCAGTCCAAAATGTCCCAAATGACTATTTGCCTTTTTTATTCCCCACCACCACCACCAGCACAAACCACCATGGCAATCCTAAAATCCTCTCTCTGTCTAGGTTCATCTTTCTCTGTGGTATCAGGTTGTCTCGGACAAGAGGGCTCAGAGACTTCTCCAAGAAGAGTACAGATGGAAGTAAAAATCCATCCCGCTTTTGAAGAAATTCTATTCATGCTTCAGACCAAATGTCAGTATTTCCTCCTGTTTTAGAGCAAATTGTGGCTCAGCTTCATAACACCGGACCTAAAATATGCTTATCATATTAAAAAATTCATGTGTTTAAGATTTTTTGTTTGGCACACATTAGGAAGTCTTACCTTTTGGTCTGTCCACTGCAAAAAAGGATATTTACAAAGTGCATGACTTCATTCAGTAATTGCTTTATGCAAGCTTCATGGTAGTAGCATCTTTCCATACTTGGATGGCACTTTTTCAATTTTTCAGGATTCCCTGACATGGATCATGAAACTCCAGAGTAGAAGTTTCAACTAGATTTGCAGAAATCCTCTCCCATCCTTTCCTTCTCACTAGTTTTTCTGGGTTGTCTTTTGGATTCATCCCTGGTTAGAGCTTTTCTTCCATTGGTGAAAGCAATCCAATACAGAGAAATCTTGCTGAACTTCTACAGACTCTCTGGTGTTTGCCAAGGAATTTCTCTGGATTCTATTTTTTATGGCTTGCATGGATTATCATTATTCCCTCAGCCAGACTTCATATGAGAAAAATTCAGTGGTACCTCCAGTTAGTCTTCAGCAGCTTTTATCTTTTCAGATTCAACCTCTGTGGTTTGAGAAAAAGGAGTTAGTATGGTGGGTGGACCAGTTATCTGTAAACCCACATCTGCCCTTCTCCTATCAACACCCCCCCACACATTTTGTCACATTTATTTCAGACAGTGCTTAGGGAGCAGTTTTAAAAGGGTTAAAAGTTCAAGGTCTATGGAACTACAAGGATATTCAAAAACCTATAAATATCAGAGATCATGGCAGTAATCAATGCTTTTAAAGGCTTTAAGGCATCTCATGATCTCTCTGAGCTGTCACAAACAATACCACAGTGATATGGTACATAAAAAAGCAAAAGGGTACCTGATCTTATCCCTTTGCAGTCTTGCTATAATTATCTGGGAGGTAACAAATCTGTAGAAGTTGACTCTTTAGACTTATACATACAATAACATTCAAGCTGAGCAGGACCAAGACAGATCCTCAATAATGAAAACTACACCCGAGGATTTTCCAGGAATTGATCCGGCTGTGGCAACACCTCAGATAGATATGTTTCCTCCTCCAAAACAGATGGTTAATATATTCTTCACCAGGATTCCTTGCAAACAGGCCTGGAAGACCCCCCCCCCCCCCGGTCTCAGTCTCATGGACCAGAATGTTCTTGTATTCCTTTCCACTGATATTCAGGGACTTTCTAAAGAGTGAGGAACAATCCAAAGATAATAGTGGTGAATCCTTTTTTGTCCAAGCAATAGTAATCCCTTCTTTTGAAACTGGTCAAGTGAACTTTCCACATGTTTCTTCACAATTTGAATTTACTCACACAGTTGATAGCCATAATAATAAAGTTTTGACACCTTTTTTTCCTGAGGACATACAACTGGTATTGAAGGAGGTGAAAAATGGTACTAGAAAGTCATATTTGTGTAAATGCAAAATATTTTCTAGTTGGTGCCACTCTAAGAACCAGGGCACTTTTCAGGGCCCAATTGCCTCAGGTTCTAGATTATTTGTGTATTATCCTCTGTCCTTTCTTACTCTTGTAAATAGATTCATCTTTCAGTCATTTCTACTTGTCTGCCTTTAGAGCCCAACAGTCTCTTCAAGTCAGTCAGTTTTTGAAAGAGGTTTTGTATATCCTTTCACCTAGGAAACAGCTGGCTCCTCCTTGGGATCTTAATTTTGTTCTTGAAAATCTAACACCTCCATTTGAACCAGCTCATCAGACTAATTTAAGATTCTTTACATGAAAACTGCTCTACTCATTGCTTTGACTTCTGCAAGAAGAGTATCAGAATTACAAGTTTAAGTCATCCCTGCCTCCTTTCCTATAAGTGTAGGGTTTCTTTGAGAACCAGCCCTTCTTTTATGCCTAAGGTGGTTTTGGAATTTACTTAAGCCAGGCTATTAATCTCCCTAAAACAAGAATATTATATTCTTTGGATGTCCTCAGGCTTTTCAGATACTGGTTCGACAGAGCAAAATCAATCAAGCAAGGCTATCAGCTGTTTGTCTCCTGTGAATATAACAAAAAGCAGTTTCCTAATGGTTGTTTCATGCTGTTTCTTTCTGCTATGCTCACCATAACGCCCTGCTTCCAGACAGAGTCTGGGGTCCATTCTACCAGGACTTTGCCTATTTTCAGTAAACCATATAAAAAGCCATACTGTTCTAGAGGCAACAACTTGATCCTCTCTACATACTTTAACAAAGCATTACAAACTGGTCTCCTTTTCCAGGTCCAAATCAAGCTTTACTAGGAGCATTTTCTAAGGACTCCTAGAGTCTGTCTTGAATTCCTTTCTCTTCTATAGTTATTCCTAAAATGTGGTAGTCTACACAAGTAGTTTTGGCTACTGCAACGGGGATCTAAATGTTTTACGTAGTACAGTTGTGCAAGTAAGCTTACTGTAACAATGGGTGTTCAAACAGATCTCTGCTGTAGTACCTGTCCCCTCCCTTCAGCCCTCCCCCATCCCCTGCTTTTTTTTTTTTTTTTTTAGTATTGCCAGAGTGGTGATGTGTATACTCTTGTGTACATAGTTACATTGTTTCTTTGTTAGCATATTTTCTTTCAGGGCTATATCCCCTCTTCTTGAGGCAAGCAGTCCCTGAAGCGCTTGGTGAACAAGCTGCCTTTTTATAGGGCTGTGCTTGAACCACTGGCAATTTGGTCACATAAAAAGCGCCTTTAAGTTTTGAAGGTTGGTCACTGGTCACATATTAGGCAAAACTGTAACCCATATAACTTAGACTACTGCAGCACTGATCTTCTAGAATGGCTACTGTTGTTGTAATTTGTAATGAAGGTTTCTTCAATGTTTGTACATAGTGCTATACCTAAATAGTTTAAGGTGAGAAGTTGTTTTCCGATTATTTGGATATGATTTATACTAAGATTGTTTTTTTTTATATAATAATCCATGGGACAAAATATTATCACTTATTGAGACATTGAACATGAACTCAGTCTCTTCATAATTGTTGGAGAAACAAAAAAAAAAGTGTTCTTTTTTTGTTTGTATGACACCATTCTGATCAGATTGTATAACTTTTTAATCATTCTTCAGGCCAGTTGTAAATATTGTATATAGTTAGTAAGTTTGCTTCATTTATTAAACAATGTATTAATAATTTATATGATAAATCCTAATGGAAAAGCAATAAAAACCTTTTGAGTAGTGTCGAAAGATTTTACTCTTCTAACATATTCTGGAAGAATCACACCAAGTTCTTGTAAGCAAGTAAAACAGCTTTATTTTACATGCATGGAGATCTGCTACATGATAGTAATATGCCAGCAGTCTGGCTACTTGTACTTTAAGTTCTCCTTATATAGACCCTCCTGCACGTACATACACGTAGCACAGAGGACTTTCATTAAAATTGATAGTTTGATTACTTGTTTTTACCAGCCAGTACCACAGTTATTCTTGCACCATTAACTTTATCAGCAGTTTAAGATTAACTCCTGCATTCCTCAGTGATCAACATTTTCCAGAACATTTCAGTTTGCACGCAGTGAACATTTTTCTGCTTAACCCTTTAAATACAGAATACAAAACATGTTGACTTCAGTATTTTTCCACATTTCCCCCCTTACAACATTTTGTATACTGTTTATTTTACACAATCCCAGATCGTTGTATACCTTCTCATAATCAGAGAAATATGCTTTTGTAGCATTGGCAGAGATAACCTTCGATATTATCATTTTGATACATGGTATGCAACAGCAGCCAAGCAGCAAAAATATGATTGCACCAACACATACAGCAATTAAAATGTTCATCAACACAGATCCCCAGTTTCCAAACAGATTTTGGAAAAAGTCAGTCAAGGGGTTTGGACCAGGTTTAGTCAGTTCAAAAACTTGTTGAACTATTTTTCCTTCGCCGCTAGGGTGAAATCGAGCGCCATACGGTTCTGCAACACTACTGTTCTCATCGCCGTTAATTCGTCTGTCACCAATTCTAGCGCTGAAAAATGTCGCATTACTCAGAGTCTCTAACAGTTTTGACAGTTTTCTCAGTTCCCAGATGGATTTTACTGTCCCATACGCTGGCAAAATACCAGCCCAAGCAATTACATCATCGCCTAGGTCCATATGTGAGAGTCCTTTGCTGCTGACGTGTGCCAAGTCATGGTGATAAATCCATGACGCATCAATGTTACCTACGGGATTAATAGGTTTATTAAGAGAACATGCATTTTGTATTTTACTTTGAGGTAATACATTTGCGTGTCTGATAGCTGGTATCAGATATCCCAAAAAACAACTTCCTGAACAGCCATATGGTAACCATTTATATGCTTTCCTACCACAAATAAAATAACAATCATTCGTTTTTATGGTGATATTGGTTGCAAATTCATAACTCCCATTTGGCTTTAGCCCCTTAAATAACAGGCCATATACATACAGCATTTTTTCAACAAAACTAGTATCATTTACATTGATGTCTTTTTTTTATAGCTCAAACTTGGTTTCACACTGCCCTTCTAGGGTACAATTATGAACTATTGTCAAATTACATTGGCTCAGCCCCACCTTAACGTTTTCAATCTTTTGAAAACACACTGTTCCGTTTAGGCCCCAGAAGAGGCAGCGCCACCTTGTCTCTCAGTGGTACTTCTGTGGTTTCAAACAACAAACTATTCCAAGTATCATTTGTTTCCAGAGGGCTGTCCCTAACATTAAGCCACTATGTACAGTAGATATTACAGTACATACCCAACAATTTGAGACATTCATTGAGGATGCATATGCATATTTAATCGCTTGATATGTATTAAAGTTTGGATGCCAGCTGGTGTGTTTGTCTCTTTTGAATGGCTAGCTTCATTTAAAAACAAAAATATTACAATCACAATAGTTATAAACAATAAAATATTGCAATAGAACCATTTTCTCTTATTCTCATTATTGTCCTTCATGGTTACTGCTATCTGTTTGTTCCTCAGGGAATTCAATTTTTATCTAACTTAAAATGTTTTACAATGTGTTAGGTGGATCCATGAGGACCTTTCTTTAATCCGAACTGCCATTGGAGTTGCGATGACTTCCGTGATTTTGTCGTCTTTTGAATCTGAAAAACAATCCTTCATTAAACAGCTGTTAGTATTGGTCAGCATTTTCCTCATGCTATCTCCTCACCCCCCTCACGTTCCGCAGGCAACAAGTTTTGCCACTGCGGGACGTAATAAGGTCTCCCATACAACAACTCAAATGGGGTGACTCCTTTTGAGGTGGGAGTTGTGCGCATGGAAAGGAGGGCTAGAGGTAGACAGGTAATCCAAGACTGATGTGTCTCGGCCATGAGTTTTCTCAACTTGCCTTTTAGAATGCCGTTATGGCGTTCCACCAACCCTGCTGACTGTGGGTGGTAGGCACAATGGTGTTTCAATTCAATTTGGAAAACTGTAGACAGTTTCTGTATGATCTGATTGACAAAATGCGTGCGGTTGTCAGAGTAGATGCGTGTAGGAAGTCCAAAGTGCGGGACGATGTGATTGACCAAAATTTTAGCCACTGATTGAGCATCCGGATGTGTCACCGGAAAAGCCTCAACCCACTTAGTAAATGCATCTACTATTACTAACACAAACTTCTTTAGTTGTAGCGGGGTCAATTCGATGAAGTCCATACATATTGTATGAAAAGGATAGGGGTGTTGGAAATGATGCCGGAGCAACTCTGACCCTCCCCGTGGTATTTAGCACATACTATGCAGGATAGACAAAAAGCGTTTTGCATATGCAATGAAACCCTTGGTCCAAAAGGTAAGGTGGATAATTCTAACCATAGCTGCAGGGCCCAGATGGGAAGGGCCATGCACAACTAGTGCTGCATATCTAAAAAGATTAGTAGGCAAAACATATTTATTATCCGGTCCCACATAGATTCCTTTGTTCTGCCTAACACCATACCTAGTCCAGCGTTGTTTTTCCTGTACTGTGCTAAGTTCCTGCATGATTTGTAAGGTTTGCAAATCAAATTTATCTGTTGGTTGTAATTCTGTAGGTGTGGTTTCAAGTGAAAAGGTACTGGACATAGCTGCCTCTTTGGCTGCTTTGTCTGCTAGGGCATTACCAAGTGATACCGGGTCCTTAGCACGGGTATGAGCAGCGCATTTACAGATGGCCAAACCCCGTGGCCGTTGGACGCCTTCTAGTAATTCAAGGATTAGGTCTTTGTGCATAATGTCTTTCCCGAGGTTGTAACCATCCCCTATTTTTCCATTGCTGAGCAAACACATGCACCGTAGAAGGCATATTGACTATCCGTATAGATAGTGACATTCCTGTCCTCTGAAAGGAGACATGCCCTTGTCACAGCAATCAGTTCCGCTGCTTGAGCGGATAAGTTCCCGGGAGTGGTCTTGCCTCTATTATCTGAGTTGCAGTAGTAACTGCATACCCTACCTGCGTGGTGCCTGTTTCTGTTTTGCGTGCTGACCCATCTACAAACAGTGTCCAGTCCGCATGTAGTAAGGGTTGATCTTTAAGATCCGGTCTCGGTAGAACTTTAGAATGTATGAGATCTAAGCATACATGCGGAATACCGTCTTCAGCAACAGGTAGCAATGTCGCTGGATTTAAGGTAGTGCATCTCTCAATTGTCATGTGTGGCTGCGATAACAGCGTAGTCATACAAGATAAATGTCTGCTAGGTGACAGAAATGTTAACTTGTCCTGCAGAAGGATGACTGCTACAGAGTGCGGGACTTTTAACGTAAGATCATGGAACAATACCAACGTGGCAGACGCTTGTACCGCCAAAGCGGCTGCAATTACTGCTTGCACACAGTGTGGTAATGCTCGTGCTACTGAGTCTAATTTGCTAGAGTAAAATGCCAATGGTCTTAACTTATCTCCATACATTTGCATTAAAACAGATGTCATAAATCCCTGCTTGCAATCTACAGTCTGTATAAAGGTCTTACTGTAATCTGGAAACCCCAATGTTGCTGACCCAGCTATCAGTTGCTTGATCCTAGTAAATGCCTGTACTGCCTTGTCTGTCCAGTGCAGCAAATCTTTTGCCACCATCGGTATTGCAAAAATTAAGTCTGATAGCGGGTGCACTTCTTCGGCATAGTTGGGAATCCAACTACGACAGAAGTTCGTAATGCCTAAAAAGGACATAATTTCTTTTTTTGTAGTTGGCATGGGGGCTTGTAAAATAGCATTCTTTCTGCTGTCATCTAATCGCCTGCCCTTCCCAGAGATAGTATAACCCAGGTAATGTACTTCTAATTTACAAAATTGTAACTTAGACTTATTTACCTTATGTCCTTCGTGTGCCAGAAAGTGTAGTAGTCGAATAGTCTCGGACTTACAGAGTTCTTCCGTAGTCGCGCCAGGAGGATATCATCCACGTACAGCAGTAGGTGGCACCCTTGGGCTGGTTGGAACTGAGCCAAATTGGTGGACATCTCTTGTGAGAAGATGGTCGGACTTCGCAGTATCCCTGCGGTAACCTGGTATAGGTATAACGCTTGCCCATAAGCGTAAATGCAAACCAAAATCTACTATCTTCCTGCAAGGGAATAGAGAAAAGGCATTACTGATATCAATTACAGAAAAGTAGTTATCTGTTGGAAGGATATCGTTCAGCAGAATAGACGGATCCGGGACTATGGGGCCCGAGGTACCACCGCGGCATTTATTGCCTGTAAGTCTTGTACCATCCTCCATGTCCCATCCGGTTTTACTGGAAATAAGGCGTATTACGGTGAGTCTGTGCACAGAATTAATACTCCAGCTTTCAAAAGTGCTGTGATTACCGGTAAAATGCCCTCCTCTGCCTTTCTGCTCAAGGGATACTGCCGTTTATGAGGTCTAAATTCTGACTTGGGTGTAATCTTTACCTGTCCTGCCGTTCTAATCAGTCCGATATCGTGCTGACCCTGCGACCATAATGAGTTTGGAATCATCTGCAATTGAGATTCTTCCATGGGGGTAAGGAGACATAGTCATAATGTCCCAGGGGATTGTATCGGTTTGTCTTCCCTGAGGTGCACGGTCGGTCTGGCTTGTGTAACCCAGTTAAGTTTTGAACCTGAATGCCCTTACCTGCCAACTGTTCTGGTGTCCATCCTACCCATTCAGTTATTTTCTTACCCACGAGGTACCATGACATTCCTTCACCCTCCGTGACTGAAATATGTGTGGTTAATTCATTCTTATACAGCAGCTGCATATCCCTTGTAAGGCTACATGTGACTGCAGAATTACCTAGTGTGTCCCAAAAAAGGCTATGTAATACTAGTTTGGTGACTTTAAAACTAAGAAATTTCTTTTCGTATTCTAAATCAGGTCCGGCACATCTTCTGTAATACATTGTGCAATGTAATGGATCTGACACCTTCGGATTTGTTATGCCGTATTTGCTTAATGCCAAATTTGTAAGAGCCGTCACTACACTCTGGGGCCTGTCTCTATCAAATCATTACTATACCAGTAATGTAGATCTCCCTGCCCCTCTAATAGCATTGCACTATTCAGTTCTATTCTCCTTGCCACCATACCCGTCGGGGTTGGGACGGCTGGTATACCGAACACTTCCATTAAATGTCTGCCTAGTAAATGTACTGGGCAGATTTCTGAAATTATTACTCGGAACCGTATGGTTTGGTTCGTCTCTGGGTCGGTAAACCACAGAGGTTTGGACAATGGCTCTTTGTAAATACGACCATTTGCTGCTTTTACAAGCACATATTCATCCGAGGTAACATCGGATGATATGGCAGTACTTCTGACTAACGTTAGAAGCCCCTGAGTCACAAAGAAATTCTATGTCTCGGCCCTCAACTTGCAATGTGATCACTGGTTGGGATTCCAATTGCATAGTTGATGCTAGTGCTATTAGATTTACCATTTCATATTTCTCATTTTCTGCCATTTCCTGTCCCCACCCATCGTCTTCACTTGTATCTACTTCCCCATTCTCACTTTCTTCTTCTTCCTCATACCTTCCATCTACATCTTTTTGACCGTCATATAGTCATGCGGTACCACCGGAAGCAACCATCGGTTTCTCCGGTCCTCTGCAATCTCTGGCGAAATGTCCTTTCTTACCGCACTTAAAACACTCCCCCCTCTTTTGCCTACCCTCGAAATCCTCAGAATGACTTGCGCCTCCCCGTCCTCGTCCTCTTCCCCTGCCACGCCCTCTTCCGTGGTTTGCGGAACCCTGAACTAACATTAAAGTTCCATCTTCACTAACTGTAAAAGTCTGGGCTTGTTTATCTTTCTTTTCCTTCAGATATTTCTCAGCATGTCTAGCATACTCCATAAGGGGCTGTAGACGCTGTCCTGTGTGTGATCATATGCTTTTGTATAAAGTTACCAATGGCTGTCTTGCAGCCCTTTAGAATGCATTTTTCAGTTGCTGTTCATAGGGCGAGTCATTTTCCTGATTTTCTACCTTAATCAACCCACTATGAGCATCAAAACATTGTGTGAGAGATGATGTAGATAACTGTCTACGGTTTCGTCATCTGATTGAATGCATTGATTAATGCAAGTCCAATCTGCCTTGGGCTTCCAATGTTCTTCTATTTTATCTAAGAGAGTCTGCATTCTGGTACTACACACTTGGAAGTTTTACTATCTTCCTTTTTAACAAAGTACACATCTCTTTCACTTGAATTACCACACCCTTTTTTCAAATTTTGTTCCCTATGTCTTTTATTTGCTTCCTCCAGCCATTTCTGTGCCTGGGGAAACCCCACCTTCTTTTGATTCCTTGTCTTATTTCCTGCCTGTTTGCACAGTGATCTTACTAGATTTTGACATTCTGACTTATTTAAACATCCACTAAACCCATGATCTTTTTTTCCATTTATCTAAATATTTTACGTTCTTTGGGTGTAAATCAAACATAAACTTTTCATCTTCAGATTGTCGTCACCTTTGACGCAACTGGTTCCTGTTCCCATTTCTCTTATGAGAAACTATTCCTGTTCCTGAGATCTCTTGTATATGGAATCTATTCATATACTCCTTATACTTTGAGAAAAATTAAATTTCTCCCTTGACTAGTCCCTTAAAATTTAGACAAAAAATTCCAATCAGAAACAACAAAAAATAGCTTTTCTTTTTGCTTACCTTTGTGATTCCTCCGCCCTGTTTCGCTGCCACCTCACGGATTGAATCTGGAAAGAGTGACTGGCCTCTAATTTCAACCTGTTTCAGTTGGAGGTCTTTCATTCGAGGAGAGCCTGATCTCTCTCCACCTGCGCAGGTTTTCAGCCTCTCTTTGTTCGATTCGCCGTGCAGGGCCGCCTAACGTTAGGCGCCAGTTATGTCGAAGATTTTACTCTTCTAACATATTCTGGAAGAATCACACCAAGTTCTTGTAAGCAAGTAAAACAGCTTTATTTTACATGCATGGAGATCTGCTACATGATAGTAATATGCCAGCAGTCTGGCTACTTGTACTTTAAGTTCTCCTTATATAGACCCTCCTGCACGTACATACACGTAGCACAGAGGACTTTCATTAAAATTGATAGTTTGATTACTTGTTTTTACCAGCCAGTACCACAGTTATTCTTGCACCATTAACTTTATCAGCAGTTTAAGATTTAACTCCTGCATTCCTCAGTGATCAACATTTTCCAGAACATTTCAGTTTGCACGCAGTGAACATTTTTCTGCTTAACCCTTTAAATACAGAATACAAAACATGTTGACTTCAGTATTTTTCCACAAGTAGAATGGCTACTGTTATAGTAAGTGTACTTGTAATCTGCACTTTCCTACTAACCATTCACCGACTTTCATGGAAGGTGTGGGTGTTTGTGCCATTTGCAGGCTAACACATTTTCCTCGCTTCCAAATTTTTTTTTTCACTGTCTAATTGATTGAATAGTTTTATATGTGCCAGTTGCATTTTGTTAATCAGGCATCCTACACAGATCAAAACATATTGTCTGGATACATGCAGATCACATAGGCTGGGGCACACAAGTGACATAGATGGTCTTTCTTTGTAAATTGCACAGGCACATCACGTCTGTATGGTTAACATTATAGGAAGGAGATGAATGAAGATCATCAGCAAGTCTTGATAAATATTTTCATTTTCCTTTCAAGTAATTGTCATTACTTTAGCTTGCCCACAAAATACTTTCCTGTACAGCTCTTACAGCAGCAAGTGGAAGGTGTGGTGGAAAAGCAATAGTAGCTCAGTGTACCATCTTGCAACTCTAGGCTGGGGTGATAAATTAGAAGTGAGGGACACTTTAGTTCTGTGAAAGAGCATGATATTTGCCAGGATAATAAATGTGTTTATCAGCAGAAGATGAGTAAATGTGAATGCACACTTGGCATAATGTTTCTAACTACAACTGATTTCTCACCCAGTAGCAGAAATATTTATTTGCTATTCTAACATTGTGTTAAAATTGCAGTTCATTTCACCCCCAGTGAAGAAGAACAACTTTTGGATGTGAAAGTAAAATGTCTGAATAACCTAGCTGCTTCACAGCTCAAACTGGAACATTATGAAGCTGCTTTAAAGTCCTGTAACTCTGTTCTCAGTCATCAACCAGAGAATGTTAAAGCTTTATTCAGGAAAGGAAAGGTAAGAAGCATTAATTGAGGCCTAGCATTTTTACATGTGTGTGTGTGTTACCCTCATAGAACCTGTATTTCTGTTTTGTAATACATATATACGTTTTTCTTCAGGTATTGGCCCTTCAGGGAGAGTATGGAGAAGCCATTGCAATACTAAAAGGAGCCCTAAAACTGGAACCCTCAAACAAGGTCAGTTGGCATTATTATTTTTATTTCTTTATTGTTCCAGTATTTTGACAGTGTCTTAGTAATATTTGCATTAATGATTGAATCGTATAATGTTATATATGTATGTCATTTGTTTTACTGTTTGAATAAGAGATGATTTTACCAAAACTTTCCAAATTTCTTTTTGACCTCTCACCTATGCTCGTCTTGAGACTAACTCCCAAGTCATCTTTATATATATATATATATATATATATATATATATATATATATATATATATATATATATATATATAATAAGGGGTAGCTAAATGTGAAAGCTAACAGAAATCAATTCAACAACTAGCTAAGACAAGGGAATTTAAAGGTGTTACTGCTCAATACCAGGATCCTAAACAATTAACTCCACTCCCTCCAAGCTCTCGTCATCTTGGAGAGTGCAGACATCTGTGCAGTTACTGATGCATGGTTTAAAGCTGCAGAGAGCACCCCAGCACTACAGGGATGTAGTGCCTTTCAAACATTTAGACCAGCTACCGCAAAGACAGGTACTAGAAGGGCAGGTGTCTTGATGTACATGAAAAACAGACATACCTCCAGGCTGGTCAAACAGGATGATGCTGTTTAACTTCTCCATGTCCAAATTACCATAGGTAGAGTCTCATATTGTATCTTTGGAAGCTATAGAGCACACTGAATGATCCACAAAACCGTTAGCTCATACTTAAAACTACTGGAGACGCATACTAATCAACCCAATACCATGTTTATGTGTGACTTTAACTGCCCCTCTATAAACTGGAAATTCTACACAACCCCAAACTTGCAAGCCCAGAGATCATGTACTTTGTAAACACAAACACCCTGGACCAGTTAGCCCATTTTTTCATTAGGGGTGCACACACAATGGATTTGGTACTCACAAATATGGGCAAACACTGCACCCCATGGCCAAAACCACAGTGTAGTGTCCTCTCTAATAAGTTCTGTCCATAAAGCTGTTTCTTTCTAAATAAAAATCCATGTTGAGGCCCCAGCAAACACTGTAATAGGAACTATTGTAAGACAAACTACCTATTGTTAAGAGATTACGTAACAAAATATCAAGCCCCTCCAAACCTGGAGAACACAGCTGCTTATACAGAATTGTACACAGAAACCCTTTGTGATCATGTTAATAGATGCATAGACACAGCTGTGCCTAACAGAAACAAGTGCAGAGCAAACTAAAAAAAAAACAAGTCACCCCGGTGTACAACAAAATGAAAAAAATATCATGACTGAAATTGGAAATTACAACACCCAGCAGGATAAAAACTCGTCAGGCTAAACAAATACCTAAGAGGGTAAATTTAGCTCTACCCAAAGCCAGTTTTGAGGTAAAGATAGCCTGCAAGGCCAAAGACAACCACAAGGCTTTCTTAAGCTATATCTCAAGGGCGGTACATAACAGTAGAGAGAAGTAATTGTTAATGGAGCCACGTACACAGAGAAGGAAGATATAGCAAAGCTGCTGGCTGACAAATTCAGCTCCAGTTTTACCCCAACCCCACTCCTCAAGTAATACCATCAAACATAATCTCTCCTGACTGTCACTCTGGAGCAGGTCCTACATGTGCTGTCTGAGGGTAATACTACTGCATCAGTTGGCCTTGATGATATCCAGGATGCCTCCTTACTAACCTGAAACATGACCTATTTGGATATCTAGCATCACTGTTCAACCATAGCCTCCAGACAGGCTTTGTGCTACATGAATAGAGGACTGCATATGCCATCTCATTGCACAAGGGTGATCCATCAACAGACCCTGGGAACTAGAGACCCATAAGTCTGACAAGTCTCATATGTATAGCTATGGAAATAATTATCATTGATATGATAATGACATAAGAAGCCTTTCAACATTGGATCCAACTCTGTTTGTTTTTGTCAAGGTCAGAACATGCCTACTCAACTTGGTGGACATCTTTGAAAAGGTCAACAAAACAATGGATGAGGTCAAAACAGTGCATATTGCTTACCTTTACCTGGCGGAGGTAAAGGTATATACCTTAAAAGGCAAAAAGGTACAGGGTTTGATTCTCACATAGGATAATTGGCTAGGCCTAAAATGGCCCAAAAGGACAGTTAGACTTGGGTTCATAGGTTAGTACTAGGCTATCACTTTGAACAGACTCATGGAATTGGGCATTAATCCTTATGTTATGCACTGGATAGCCAGCTGGCTCTTAGATAGACCTCTGGAAGTTAGGATAGGGGAAGACTACCTCCACAAAGAGGTCTGTCACTGGTGGATTCCCTCTTGGGCTGTGTGTTGGACTCGCTCCTTTTGGTGTTTTCTTCTCGCAAGTAAAAAACAATGTTAAAGGCCTCTGGCTGACCAAGTTAGTAGATGACTGCAAGCTAGGAGGAGTCCTAGAATCCACCCAAGACACTAACATCTTACAGGAAGGGCTAACATAGACAAATGATTGGTCCCAATGCTATGGCTTTAAACTCATTGCCAAGAAATGCATAATAGTACATTTTCAGAGGTTTATCACCCTAGGAAACCTCATTTATAACACACCCCTAAGAGTGGACCCAGTAGTCGGGGATTTGGGGATGTATGTAGATGGTAACCTGTCTTTCGACCAACAAGTGTCTAAGGTAGCAAGGAAATAATTCTGTGGTGCTCAACCTGTAAACAGGGGCATGGCATCTAGGTCCAAGGAGAGGACATCATTCTTCTGTTTGCAACCTTCATCAGACCCATCATGGAGTGCTACTTCCCCTTCGGTATGTACCTGACCAGGCTCATGCACCAGCTGGCACATCCATAGAGATTCCTCAAAAAAAAAACAGGGTGTAAGCAACATGTCCGTTGTAGATCCCCTCAAAGCCCTCTCTCTATTCTTGGTTTCCTACAGACTTAGAGGCAGTCTGTGTCTGACATACAAGGCATTCTTGGATTTTGCTCTTATGGATTTTTTTTGTACAGATGCAAAACCAATAATATCAGGACTTCTCTCCAGGGAATTGAACCATGCTTGTGACGTAGTAGGACATGTTGGAGGAAGAGGCATGTATCTCAAAAAATTCTCCTCTTCTGAAACAGGCTTCCCATCCATGTGAAGCAGAGATGTTTTTCATGTTTCACTGTTGCAGTCATTACATTTGGGTAATCTGCTGGCAGGTTGCCCTCAGTCAGCCTGATTAACAAAGTCTTGGATCCTGCGTCGGTTGCTGTCCCTTCTTGCATGACGTCAGGTCGTCAGAGGTATAAAACATGCAGCCAACGCCATTACATCAGTCTTTCTTGCCGTGCGGTGCCCGAAGCAGTTCGCAAGTGCTGGACGGCCGACTACTGAAATTTTCATTTTCAAGTTTCAGAACCGAAGTCTTCAACTTAAAGCTAAGTACCCCGTTGGGGAAACTTTTTCTTGCTCCTTACCGATGTCAGTAAAAGTTAATAACTGCATTACTTGTGGAAAGCAAAATACCTCATAAAGATTTTAATTTGTACTGTATTCCTTGCCTAGGCCCTGACCACAATGTACCTTGCTGTCGGTTTTGTGCTTTATTTAATCAGCGCACTATCCGTCGTCGGTACATTTTTGCCTCTAAATATTTCGGTTCTCTGTTTAATTATCCAGAAATGACGTTGTTTAGCCATCTGACTACCGGGATTTTGAAAAAGCGCAAAGATAAAGACAGAGACAGGCCGTCGAAGTCCAAAACTGCCGACGACGCTTCTCCTAAGCCGTTCGACAGTTCGCCGGTACTCAGTGAGGCACTTTCCCTGATACCTGCTACTTCTGACTCGCACGCCTCTACTGAGACCCATTCGGAATCCGGTATGCCGCGAGATACTTTACCTATGGAGCCCGCGGATGTCTCTACCTTGGATGGGTCTGGAGCCGCTGTGCAGGCACCGGCTTCTGAGGGTGTATTCAGGCCTACAGACTTGCATATTAAACCGACTCCACTTTCAATACTAAGGCCTAAATATCGATCTATGTCTAAAAAAAACGACGCCCAGACCACGTGTTTAGGCCCCTATGCCTAAAAAACAAATAATCAAAATGGCTGAAGATCTAATTACTCTAATCAGGGTAGTCAACCCCCCCTCTTCTAAGAGGCCTAGGGCTGAGCTTGAATATGAATCTTCTGATCAGGACTCTGCGTTTCTTCTGATTCTCCTAATGACCTGGATTTTGCCCATACCTACATATGAGGATTCTGATGCAGAGGATTCCATTCCCTCTGCTTCCCTCTCCTTCACTGGGAAAGTCAGGAATTTTCTGTTTCAAAAAAGAGGCTTAGGGATTTTCTTCTTCTACCTCAGCATAGGCCTTTGGCTATACCTCCTGTACTAGACATTGTTGATGATTTGTTTTCGGAATCCAGTATGGCCCCTGATTCCCTGCCTCCAGCTCCTAGTAAACCTGACAGATACTACAGGGTTCCTGAGTCCCACAAGTTCCTTTTCAAAAATCCTGTTGCAAATTCTGAAAACATTTCTCAGGGGCCTTAGGGCATTAAGGCTTCTACTGCTAAAAAATCCTACCCCTTCTGATAGCGACTCCAGGGTGCTGGATAGATGGGGTAAAAAGGATGTTCTTCGTGTTTCACTGTTGCAGTCATTACATTTGGGTAATCTGCTGGCAGGTTGCCCTCAGTCGGCCTGAATTCCAAAGTCTTGGTTACTGCTTCGGTTGCGGTCTCCTCTTCCATGACGTCAGGTCATCAGGGGTATAAAACATGCAGCCAACGCCATTTTCTTTAGTCTTTCATGCTGCGCGGTGCCCGAAGCAGAAGCATTTTGCAAGTGCTGGTCGGCTGACTACTGAAATATTCAAGTTTGAGCTTCAGAACCGAAGTCTTCACTAAAGCTAAGTACCCCGTTGGGGAAACCTTTTTCTTGCTTTTTACCGATGTCAGAAAAAGTTAATAATTGTATTACTTGTGGGAAGCAAATACCTCATAAGGATTTCTATTTATACTGTATTCCTTGACTAGGCCCTGATCACAATGTGCCTGGCTGTCGGTTTTGTGTTAGATTTAACCAACGCCCTATTAAGCGTTGGTATATTTTTGCATCAAATTATTTTGGAAACAGATTTAACTACCCAGAAATGTCGTCTGATAGCAATCCGACTACCGGAGTACATAAAAAACGCAAAGAAAAGGACAGAGAAAGGCAGTCAAGATCCAAAACCTTCGCCGAAGCTTCTCCTAAGCCAGTCGCCGGTTTGCCAGTACTCAGTGAGGCACTTTCGCAGCCCCTGATACTCGCTACCTTCAAGTCGCAGACCTCTACCGACACCCATGTGGAGTCCGGCACGCCGCAAGATACTTAAGGTATTGGGTTGACGGATGTATCTCCCTCGGATGGGTCCGGAGCCGCTGAGCAGGCACCGGCTTCTGAGGGTGTATTCAGACCTCAACATTTGTATATCAAACTGATGACAGCTGCAAGACCAAAGACAAAAGCAACTTCTAAAACTAAAAAACTGACGCATGAACCACATGCACAGGCCTCTGTGCCTAAAAACAGATGATCAAAATGGCTGAAGACCTTATTACCTTGATCAGGGTTACCCATCCCCCTCCTGATAAGAGGCCTAGGCAAGACACTGATTATGAATCTTCAGATTAGGTTTCTATTTCTTCTGATTCCTCTTCTGATGAGGAATTATCTATACCTCCCTATGAGAATTCTGATGCTGTGGAGTCTGTTCTATCTGCATCTCCTCCTGAGGATTATTCATTTCGAGAAACCTTGCATACTTTGGGGGAGCATTTTCTCTGGGAGAGTCAAAGAGGCTCGGGGATTTCCTCCTCCTCCCTCAGCACAGGCCTTTAGCCATTCTTCCTGTTTTAGACATTGTGGATGATGTGTTTTCGGAGTCAAACTTGTCCACTGACTCCTTAACTCCAGCTCCCAGTAAGCCTGACAGATACTACAGTGTCCCTGACTCGCATAAATTTTTATTTTGAAACCCTGCTGCTGATCCTGAAACTGTTTCACAGGGACCAAAGGGAGTTAAGGCATCAACAGCAAAAAATCCTACCCCCTCTGACAGAGATTTAAGGGCAGTGGACAGATGGGGAAAAAAGGTTTATACATCTGCAACCTTGGCAATCAGGGCCTTAAACTGTCAATTTCATATGCTTAAGTACCAACAACATGTTATGAGATTGCTGAAACAGAAAATGATGTTGATTTCAAAATGTGCAGAAAGTAAAGAATTGCAGGAATTATTGCATGCAGCTGAACAAGTTGGAAAGCATACTTTGCAATGTGGTTTTGATTCTTTAGAGGCCTCCTACAGGGCCGCAGTTACTGGATCTGTGATTAGGAGGCATGTCTGATTAAAGGAACAAAATTTACCTGATCATGTTAAAGCGAAATTGCTAGATGCACCTTTACAGCATGATTCCCTATTTGATATTAAGGCAGAAGGGGTTTTAAAGAAAATGGAAGACAAAGCTAAGTCTATGCAAACTGTTAAAGACCTCTTACAAGTGCAGCCACCAAGATTCAGTACACACTGACCTACCAAAAATTGGTCCTTTCCTGTGTCAGACAGCACAAAGGGGCAAATCCAAATGCCCTAAGGGTTCCAGATACCAGGCGCAAGATTCATACAGGCCAAAGCAATGGGACGCTTCCACTTCCAAATCTGGAGGAGATAAAGCGCAAACCTACAGAAAGCAATCCCAATGACTTCCCTCTGCCTACACCAAGCACTTATCTTTTG
This sequence comes from Protopterus annectens, assembly GCF_019279795.1. Lineage (NCBI taxonomy): Eukaryota > Metazoa > Chordata > Ceratodontiformes > Protopteridae > Protopterus > Protopterus annectens. Next base: position 286,252,629 of record NC_056747.1, on the reverse strand, counting down.
GCAGCACCCATAGGGGGAAAATTAGCACTTTTTGCTCAAAATTGGCAGTTAATAACCCAGGACAAGTGGGTACTAAACATCGTATCACAGGGATACAGATTCCATTTCCACACTCTGCCAATGGCAAATGGTTGGCCAGATCTGCCAAAAAATCAATGGGCAGAGGCACAGAAACAGGTTACGTCCCTCATGGATATGGGGGCCATTCAGACAGTACCAGAACAGGAAAAAGGACAAGGTTTTTATTCAAGACTGTTCTTGGTATCCAGAAAGGACAAGGCCTGGCGGCCAATACTGGATTTATCAATTTTGAACACATACCTGGACATTCCAAAATTCAAAATGCTGACTTTGCAGCAGCTTCTGCCCATGCTGGGCAAGAATGCGTGGCTGGTGACTTTAGACCTAAAAGAGGCATACCTGCATGTCCCAGTAAGACAATTGTGCAGAAGATACCTCAGATTCAAGGCTAGCTTAATGCATTACCAATTCTCTGCACTGCCCTTTGGCTTATCTACTGCGCCCAGGGTCTTTACAAAGTGCCTGGCACCAGTAATTGCATTTTGCAGACGAAGAAGTTGTTGTGCCTTTCGGCTTATCCCGGTTAGGGGTCACCACAGCGGAACTCCGGTCCGCTAATGTTTGGTAGTGGATTTTTACGTGCCGAGTTACCAGCCCTGATGCACAACCTTCAACGAAGGCACGCCCATTCACGCATGCCTCCACAAAGAAGACGCTCTAGCTGAGAATCGAATGCGACAACGTCTTGCTGTGAGGCGACAACGCTACCGCAGCACCACTACCGTGGGTTTAGCAGACAAAGAAGTATACAAATATATTCTTACTTGGATGACCGTCTCATTCAAGCAGAGAACAAGGACACTCTTCTTCGACACCTGACGTTTGTGAAAGGGCTTCTAACATGCCTAGGGTGCACAATAAACAAAAGGAAAGCACAACTGGTACCCACTAAAAATTAACATTCCTGGGTGCAAGCTTGAATACAACTGCCCAGATGGCTTACCTTACGCCAGACAAGCAAAGGCAACTTACTACTTACTTCAACCTGATGGCAACAAAAATCCATTCTTCTGCAAGAGAAATTCTGCAGGCTCTGGGCTTCATGACATCCTGCATCCTACTGATTCCATATGCAAGACTGCATATTAGGAAACTTCAGTGGTACCTAAAAAGTTTATGGAGTCAATATTCTCACAGTCTGGAAACAATGATTCCTCTCATTCCCTGCCTGCAACAGGAGTTTTTATGGTGGGCAAAGGCATGTCACCAAAACATGGGACGGCCATTCACTCTACCCACTGCCAGCCAAACCATAACAACAGATGCATCAGATTATGCCTGGGTGGCCCACATGGCAGGAAGATGCATTCAGGGCATATGGTCACCAAAACAAATGCATCTGCATATCAACCAGAAAGAGATGCTAGCTGTTCAAAATGCCCTAACAGCCTTCAAGGACTTGCTTCATCCAGGAGAACTACTGATAAAGACTGACAACACCACAGTCATGTGGTATATAAACAAGCAAGGGGGCACACACTCATATCCCCTCTGCAGATTAGCCATGGCACTGTGGAGCACAGCTTTGATCTACCAAATACATCTTCAAGCTCAATTCCTGACAGGAAAACAAAACACTCTGGCAGACGATTTAAGCAGAAACCTTATGGACCCTCACGAGTGGAAACTAAATCCGCAAGTCTTCAGCATGATAACACAGAAATGGGGGAGCCCAGACATGGATCTATTTGCCTCTCCTCAAAATTATCAACTGAAAAGATTCTGCACAAGGACTTATCACAGACAAGCATGGAAAGTGGATGCCCTATCCTTCAGTTGGAAAAAGTTTACGCCTTTCCTCTGCCTCTTTTCCCCAAGGTCCTCCTAAAAGTCAGACAAGAGAAACCAAAGATGATACTAATTGCCCCGGACTGGCCCCGCCAATACTGGTACCCAATCCTAAGGAACTTGTCTCAATACCTGGCTTGGACCTTGCCTCAAAGGCCACAACTACTGTCCCAGCAAAACAATCAGATCCTGCACAATCAACTACAGACTCTGAACCTGGCAGCATGGCTGATCATGTAGTCATACAAACAACACCTCTCAGTAAAGCTGTGATGGATGTCATTTTGGAAGCCAGAAGGCCTAGTACTAGAAAATCTTATGCTGACAAATGGAAGAGATTCTGTGCCTGGAATCAAGCACAAGGAACTGATACAGCAGAACCAAATATTCCTCAGATATTGCAATACTTAACTGAGATGCTTGAGAAAGGTCT